>NW_004799252.1:4486-10730 GCF_000002075.1 Aplysia californica | reverse complement strand
CGATTTCTTTTTTTTTGGTCAAGCGCTCGATTTCACTACGATGCTATACGACGTATACATTCTAATTTGTTTGTTTTTGTTTGTTTTTTGTAAAGTGTTTTACGGCGCTCGCAACTGCATAGGTCATATGAGCGCGCGGGACACACCTAATATTTTCAGTTGGTAGGAAATTTTGAATTTTGCCCGGGTGGCGGCCGAAGCCTACTCTTATCGATTTTAGACCTCCAAGGGATCTTTAACGTGCGCAACTTGCACACGGGCGCTCCGAGATTTTTCGCCCTTGTCCGAGAAGGCTAGGTGTAGATATTTCCTACCAGAAGATCAGGGGTGTGGCAGAAAGACAGCAGTAAGGAGGAGCCAAGGAGTAGCAGTAGAAAGGCTGCAGAAAGAGTCAGGAGCCCAGAGGAGGGGGCAAAGGAGGCGAGGAGGTGGGGGCAGAAAGTGGAATTGAAAGCAGACAACAGAACATTGCTAGAGAGCTGGAAAGGAGGTGAAAGGAGAAAATTTTAGAGAAGAAAATTTTTCGGTCGCTACCCGGATTCGAACCCAGGACCTTTGAATGAGAGGTCAACACCTTAATCTCTAGGCCACGAAAGCCCCCATACATTCTAAAAGTTGAATAACAGTAAGACTGCCGTCAATCAATTAATTTCGATTGTGTTTATTGAGGACAAAAACATGAGTGTTCAGGTTCCAGGTCGTTATACTCTGTCACGCTCTCTAAAGCTAGGCTGACGGGGACATCAGCTACGATGCTCTAGAGAGCTATGCAGCAGGGTATCAAATGACCAACTGAGTATGTTTCTCATTGCAGCGCTGTGCATGATAAAACGATATGAATTTATTAACACATTTAATTGTGTTATAATATAAATATTACACTAAAAGGTAGGTCGTTATATTTACGTGCACTAAACGCTTTAATACGTATTGCTTTACTAAGCGTTTTACTGCACTTGCAACACAAAGGTTACATAAGTGCCGACGATTAGATGTGCTATAAGGGAGTAACAAACACAGAAAAAGAAGGAGGAGAGATAAAGACGATAGATGTTTGATAGGAAAGAAGGAGCAGACCACACCCGAGCACCCACCAACCATCCACTTATGTATATGTATTCATCATTATCCAGTGCCAGATCTGCGACAGACATTGGCGATCATGGTTCTCCATTCATTCCTTTGCTTGGATGCTCTTAAAAAGGCTACTTTACTCTGATTTTTCCCCCGTCACCCATTTGTTTAGGTTCCCTAAGTAGGTTGCTCTGGGCCTACCACCGTCTCGTTTACCTTCAATTTCGCCAGTGAGAGCTTGATGTTCAAGACCCTTATGTCTATTCAGGTGTCTCAAAAACTGCATTTATTTGTCGTTTCCTGGTTGTTTGTTTGTTTGTTTGTTTAGTATAGGGTTTTACGGCGCTCGCAACTGCATAAGGTCATATGAGCGCGCGGGACACACCTAATACTTTTTCGTTGGTAGGAAATTTTGAATTTTGCCCGGGTGGTGACCGAAGCCTACTCTTATCGATTTTAGACCTCCAAGGGATCTTTAACGTGCGAAACTTGCACACGGGCCCTCCGAGATTTTTCGCCCTTGTCCGAGAAGGCTAGGTGAAGATCTTTCCTACCAGAAGATCAGGGGTGAGGCAGAAAGACAGCAGTTTATAGGAGGAGCCAAGGAGTAGCAGTAGAAAGGCTGCAGAAAGAGTCAGGAGCCCAGAGGAGGGGGCAAAGGAGGTGAGGGGGTGGGGGCAGAAAGTGGAAATGGAAGCAGACAACAGAACATTGTTAGAGATCAGGAAAGGATGTGAAAGGAGACAATTTTAGAGAAGAAATATTTTTGGTCGCTACCCGAAATCGAACCCCGGGACCTGTGAATGAGAGGCCAACACCTTAACCTCTAGGCCACGAGAGCCCCCTTCCTGGTTGTTTATAACAGTGAGCATCCGATAAGTGCTTCGTCAAATCCTACCTCAATTTGATTTCTTTTTCTTCTACGATATTCCCAGCAGTCTCTTAAGAAACCATATTTTTGTTGGAACTTGTATTAAACCCATTTATTTATGTGTATGAAAAGCTATCTAAATTCACAACGTGAAGGAAGGTGTCTATAGCACTTGTTCGAATCCTCAACGAGATGTTCTTGAACTTGGATTGTTTGGGGAGTTGTTCAGGCTCTCACTGCCGTTTTTGCAAAGCCCTTTCGGAGATGGACTTAAAACTCAAAAGTCTTTCAGATAGGCTTACAGTGTTTATCATAGATCAGAAAGTGTCTCAAAAGCAATTTCAAGTAAGAAAGAAAGAGAATAAAGCTAGGAAAATTCTGTGACGACGGTGTGTGTTATCGTGCATAGTTTGGCAGTCATCCTTTCGACATGAGAACCTGGCAAATGTTGCTGTGGACAGCGACTTACTTTATTCCTCAGTCATTGCAGAAAATTCCCCCTTGCGAGATGAATGGAGCTTGCCATTTAGTTTTTAGTTTTAGTAAGTGTTTTACGGCACTTACAACACAATAAGGTCATAGAATGCCGAAGATTAGAGGTGTTACAAGAGAGTAACAAACTCAAAAAAAAAAAAAAGAAGAAGGAGAGATCAGGACGATAGATGTTTGATAGGAAAGAAGGAGCAAACCACACCAGAGTACCCGCCAACCACCCACAGACTGTCATTGTCAAAACGTTCAGAATATTGGATTCTTAACACATAGTTCAAGTACTAAGCAATCCCTAAAATCTCTTGAAGGACATTCATATATGTACTCATTCAGTCGAGCCTGCTTTAACGGCAACCTGTCCAAGACAACGAGCTGTTCAAACGACCACTTCCCGCTTTATTCTTGCGTTTTTTAAATGTTATAATGACACTGCATATTTTGTCGTTTCCTGGTTGTTTTTAATAGTGAGCGTACCAGATGGGCTTCATCAAGCACTGGACGTCCACCTGAATAAGACGTCCAATTTCCTTCTCGACAACGGGTGGCCGTCTTAGACAGTTTTCACTGTATTTACATCGCTGCCATAGAGTTACATAGTTTTATCTGCTCAGTACTTAGTTTTGAGAAATTTGACGTAAGAAAAAAAATTAGTTTGACAAAATATCAAGCTTTTAAAAATTCAATTCTCTGAATATCTTGCTTGATAAAGACTCGGAATAATCTAACTATTTTGATGGAGCAGATGGAACGTAGGGTTCCTGTACTCATGGTCTCAGTCACTCAAAAAGGCCAAAAAATGTCAAATAGGCCTTAGTAATTCCGAGGTAGCTGTTTGAGGAATCGCTGTTTTATCACTTTTTAAAAAGAGGCCTGTCTCCATTTTCCAAACCGAGTTCTCAGTCCTCTTTTCTTGATCTAAAACTTCAATGCAACAACATGCACGCTATGAAATGACATGTAAATTCATGTTCAGGATTTGTGTACGATAGTTCTAACGTGTCGCACATTTATGTATGATAGTTCTCATTGTCTAGCATATTTATGTAAGATAGTTCGCACTCATGTCTCTCATACATTTATGTATGATAGTTCGCTCTGTCTAGAACATTGATGTTAGTTTGCACTATCTCGCACATTTGTGTATGAAAGTTCGCACTGTCTTGCACATTAATTTGTGTACGATAGTTGGCACTGCTTGGCTCATTGTGTATGATAGTTCGCACTGTCTTGCACATCAATTTGCGTATGATAGTTCTCACTGTCTCGCACAGTTGTTTATGAAAGTTCGCACTATCTTGCACATTAATTTGTGAATGATAGTTGGCACTGTTTGGTACATTGTGTATGATAGTTCGCACTGTCTTGCACATCAATGTGTGTGTGATAGCTCTCACTGTCTCGCACAGTTGTTTATGACAGTTCGCACTGTCTCGCAACATTGCATTTATTGGTCTTCTGCAGATGGGACATATTATGTGAGTTCGCCTCTCCCTTAAAGAGTTAAACGGTATGGAAATTCACAATTTATAGTCGTCATTGTCATTCAATATGAGCCAGGCAGTCTAACGTGTTTGTAACAGAGTATTTTCTATCACTGAGGTGTCACATATGTTTTCCCCCTGCTTGTATGTAGGCGTGTGTTCGGGTCAATCCCAGGTGAATGATATACGTCATCTCCGCAGAAATACGTAGGTCGTTGGTGAAACATGATGAAATTAACACTATTAGGTTATCTGAAGGTTCAGACGGACCTCCGAGTTTAACGTCCAATTCCGAAAGGACCAAGGTTTCCAAATTAATGGGAAATTCGTGTAGAGTGTCTTTACCGAGGACGTAACGTTGGACCGAGCTGAGGCTCGAACCCCCGAACAATTCACATTTGGTTTGATTTGAATGGGGCAGGAAATGGAACAGAAGAAGGATAAACAGCACTCTTGAAAAAACCTTTTCCGAAGTGAAACTAAAAGATCAGAAGTGCAACTCATGTAACTATAATTTGCGATGCTTAAATATTCATGCGCACTGGGTTTTCCCGAAACGGCATTTAAAATTCTCTTTCTTTTGGTACATAGGCCTAATATGTGGGGGTTTCCGTGGAAAGAAAGTGTCCATCCGATTGAATAACGATTCCTTCAGCTGGTCTTTGAATTCGACGTAATTCTAAGGCGATATGTCCTCAAAAATAATTCTAAAAAATTATTAAGAATTATTTTTGAGCAAATTCCTTGAGACATGTGATGCAAAAATGTTTTATCTGTCTAAATTTCATATAATCTCGTTTTTGATAAAAATGAAGTTCAGGGCCTATTTTCGGCGATATCTCAAAAATTAAATTCCGCACCACCCGACAGGTTTTCTCAGAGCTGTAGAGATCTACACAAACTGCACTGCAGTTTCCTAATCTGTTGTACTTCCTGGATGTGCTCAAGAAAATTTTGTCAACATTCATATTATTTGGAATGGTGCAAAAGGCAAAGAGATACATGAATTGGGTTCAGTTGTTAAACGAATGAAACTGTAATCCTTCCTCCCCACCCCACCCCCTCAACAAACCAGGTCAGTGCTATTGACTGAAATTGCCTTAAGACCATTCCCAAAGGGAAGATATGACCATCTTCTTATGCACAGTAGAATTGTAAATGTGCTGATTTATAATGTCATGCTCATACTGTGCCGGAACAACATAGGGGGGAGTGATGCTTTTTCTTTCCTCATCTTTACCGTCGTCATTTTTCCTCTACTTCTTTTGTATGTTTGTCACTCTCTTGGGAACTGCTATTTCCGGGGTGCCTTGATAGTCGAAGCAGACTTTGTGCTGTTGAGGCTAAAGAGGTAAGGGGAGTAAGCTTGATTCCCCGTTTGGACTTCTCTGTTGACATCCAACCCTTGGCGCTCATAATACATGTATGACTTTATGCAGTTGCGAGCGCCCTAAAACCTTACTAAAACTAAACTGAAAGATGTTGCTATCTGGGCTCAGAACATGATACAGACAAGGAAAATCTACGGCCTGCAGACCAGATCCGGCCCGTCAGCAATTTCAGTCCAGCCAGGGTCGACTCAGTAACTGATATTGAAAATGGCCCCTGGTCAGTTGATAATTAGTAGAAGTCACCAGCGACCTTGCTGGCTGTCTTTATGATTCCGTCAAAGTTTTCTTTGTCTTGCAGCCTCCAGCTTCCAGCCCAGAAGCAAAGACAAAACAGTAATACCCCTTTGACCCAATCCGTACGTCGTGTTTTACTATCGTATCCATACGACGTGGGGAACTCTGTACCACCACTTTCCAAAGAGGATATTTACTCGTTAATCCGATCCGTACGCTTTGACTAGCAGTCTGTCAAAATATTTTTTGAGAAATACTGAAAGTTTCAAAGAGATCTTCTAAAATTTGAAGAATACAACCCCGGGAGTACAAAATGACCCTATGACGCACAGATAGGGTTAAAAAATGAATGTACGCCATCTTTGATAAATCTACTCTTAGAGATTGTAGCATAGGTATCAAATGCAGTCAAACCTGTCTAAGACGGTGACCCATTGTTGAGGAGAAAAATGAAAAGGCGGTCATCTCAAACAGGTGTCCTCTTAGACAATGTCATTATACTATAATTATCTTGAACTTCTATATATGTAACATTATATGTTATAACAATTATGTACGTTATACATTATTGGACTCCATCATACGCACATTCTTCTACTAATCAAATGGCGTCAATATCGTAGAAATGGGCATGGGACAAAAAAACAACAACAAACAAACAAACAATACTATAGAAAGAAAAACAAGGGTTGTGGCCGGTG
>NW_004799252.1:0-3255 GCF_000002075.1 Aplysia californica | reverse complement strand
AATGATGTAAGAGAGTTCAAAAAATTGAAAAGGTAATAAAGATACCAGAAGGGTTACCGTAAGATCTGTATGTTATACACATTATGAATTCTTTGTACGTTTGCAGCTGAGATGAAAAGACAAAGGGATCATTCAGATCTCTATCCAGTGATTCATTCAACATGAGCCACCGACAAAAGTGCGGAAAAAAGAACAGGCTGGGTCCACGACATACATGCACCAAGATCAACCACAAACCGACAAGAAGATAAAAATCCTACCCCCCAAAAAACACTAACAAAAAAACACAAAAAACACAAAAAATAGAAGACAAAAACAAAAACAAAGCAAAAAAAAAGAAATATTTTTTTTTAATTGGAGGGATCCAGACAGACAAAACATCAAAACCGACTGCTGACAAAAACACAGCGAAACAAATTAATTAATCAAAAACACCCCCCCCCAAAAAAAAAGGAGAGATCCGGAGAGACAAGACATCCAGACCGACTGACAACACAACAGCAGCAGCAACAACAACAACAACCACCACCACCACCACAACAACAATAAGAACGACAATAACCAAAGAACATTAATAGAAAAGCTGCCAAATGATTGGAAACGGGCACAGAACTGCTGGCATTAATTTGTTCACGCACTGCAAGTCACACGAAAATTTATATATAAAAAAAAAAACCACGACTAAAGAAATGGCAAACAATATATTATATATCCGCATCAAACATAAAAATAATGATAGTATATTATACGCTTTTGTCGGGGCTATGAAAAGAACAGGCGATGCAAATTTTGCATCTGTTCCCCTGCTTTTTGAAAGTACCCCGCTCTGTTTTGTGTTACATCCATCCTCGTTCACCGTGTTAAAACTGCTCACGCTGTCGCTTCGGCAAACTCTTCGGATGCTCTGAGCCCAGAAAACAAATAGTTGCAGGAGAAAGAACAATATTTAAGTTATAAAAACAATTTATTATTAATTGTTTGCACTTTGGTAAATATCTCCCACTGACAACAAATTACTTGTATGTACTTTATCAAAAGAGGGTGCGGTGGCGGAGCGGTTAATGCGCTCGCATCCGAAGCGGAAAGTCCAGGTTTGAGCCTCGGTTCGGACACAGATTTTTTTCACCCCCCCCCCCCCTGCCCACCCGGTAGTAATGGGTGCCTGACTTCGACTTGAGGAAGTAAAGGCGGCGTGGAAAGGAACTGGCCACCCTAACATAAAATGCGGAAGGCCCAGGCAGTTGTCTCACTAAAAAGGCACTTATTATGACTTTATGCAGTTGCGAGCGCCGTAAAACCTCTACTAAAACTAAAAAAACAAACAAACGAACAAACAAAAAACAACTAACAAGGCAACCCCAATATCCGGATCGGGTGCAGGAACAACTTTACTTTTACTTTACTTTATCAATATTTCCTTTTCACAATCAATCAACAACATATACTTTACTCAATATTTCCTTGCCAATTTCAACGTTTATAACATGAATTTCTTCAGCATTAATTTGCAAATTGTTCTCCAAACATTCAAAATTTTGAGTTCAGTGCATTTAGACAGCTGGGCCGACGTTGGTAGGTTCTTAAATCCGAGGATAGCTTTCTATATCTATCAGTATCAGCATCTCCCAATCTATATTGCCTAGGACTGCATTACGTATGAAGAAAAAAAAATACAGAAATAAAAATTAATAAAATAGATCCTGACTTATGACGCGTTAACCATAAGCTTTGTAACTGGCTGTTCCCGTCCGATTAGACTCGCAACCTCGTAAAACGAATATGTTCGTTTTTGAAGGTCACAGTCAAAATTAAATTCAGTAGAATTCGGTCTAACGGTGCCAAAATAGTAGATTAGTAAATGTAGTAGATTTTGATCCTCCATGACTGAAAATCTCGAAGGTTCCGAACCTAGATATTCTCAATAAGTAATGAGAAAGTCTGGCCTTGATCGAATCAAATGAATTCGATGGGCACTGTGCACTGTGCACTGTGCACTGCGCATGAGACCTGCCTTACTTTTGCTGACCTGGACTTGTGCCATTTAACACTAATAATTGCTGATAGCACGGTGTTTAAAGCTTTGCCTAAATCACCGGGGGCCATAGAAAGTAAGTTGCAGAGAACAATTAGGTTTATGGATCATTTCACAAAAATGCTGTTGCTATTATTAATAATGGAAAGAGAGAAACAAAAGTTTCAGACCAAAAAGTGTCAAAAGTACAATCTGGCTTTGTTCCCGACAAGGACATCGGAAAGGCTATGACCATATGATGATGATGATGTGAACAGACAATACACGGGCACACACAAAAGACCAATACCTATAAGTTTTTGATTGTACAGTAGTCTTTGTTGTTGTTATAGCTGTTGCTGTTGTTGTTGTTGTTGTTGTTGTTGTTGTTTTTGTTGTTGTTCGTGTTGTTATTATCGATCCAGCTGCGCTCTCGCCCTTCTGTCCAATGCCATGTAGTGATAAGTGCAGGTTTGTTGCAGTGCGGCTGTAATGTTCCATAGAGTGTGAGTAGTTTAAAAAAATAAAGTTTAACAATACGAACTGTCAAAATTTTTGGAAAGTTTGGGCATAGATCTAGATGGAAAGGATTTCTCCCCCCGGGGTAGTGCCACTGACTGTAGTGTCTTTAGGCCATTCCCAAAGGGGGGACATTTCTCGTTCAAGCACAGTAGAATAAGTAAATCTGCTGATTCATGTCCCGCTCAAAACTGTGCATGATCTTCAACAGGGAACTGCTGCTTTTTCTTTCCTAATCCTTACTATTGTCATTTTCCTCTACTTCTTTTGTATGTTTGTCACACTCTTGTGACCTGCTATTTCCAGGGTGTCTTGATAGTTGAAGCAGACTTTGTGCAGCTGAAGCTAGAGAGGTGGGCAGAGTAAGTCTGATTCCCTGTAAGGACTTCTCTGTTGACACCCATCCCTAGGCGCTCATATGGCCTTATGCAGTTGCGAGCGCCGTAAAACCCTCTACTATTAAAAAAAATAATAGGAAAGGATTTAAGAATTATAAGGAATTTGTACTGAGACAGAAATGCTATTGTGAGAATTGAGCGAGACAGAACGCATTGAATATAAGCAGATTTGTAAAAATAGGAGTTAAGCGAACTTGTGTTACGTCACCAGATCTCTATAAGATGTACCGCGAAACAGTCTTTAGAAACATAGAAGAAAGTCCATGTTTTAAAAGTGAACGGTGGATAATATTAGTAACATCACTGGCGACCAGACCGTCGTAATTG
>NW_004799251.1:20947-22232 GCF_000002075.1 Aplysia californica | reverse complement strand
CTTGACAGCCCACGTTTTTCCATACGATGACTTATTTTCCAAGCCTGAGACTGGGCCACTCATCAGGGTTTTTAGTCCTGGACGCTCAGATGGGCCGTGCCATAGCACTACTCAAATTATCCAAAAACTGATCTCTCTTGTTTTTCCCGTTAAGGCTTCATTTGACACTTTTTTTACTTTAATATTTAAAACTTCAAAAAGCAGGCAACAACGTTCTGATGTGTGTACTATGTTGGTTCGAAATGGGCTATTTCATTGCCTTTAGTCTGCTGTTGATCGGACCGAGTTAACTCTTTTAGCTGAAATGTTTCGTGGTGAAAACATCACGCCAGTCTTTTAGTGTTCGTATATAACGATGAACTGTGAGCCGGCCGGTCAGTTACACACAACACGAGGCAGTGCTTGCGGGTTACAGACAACTAAAAGGATTTATTATGAAGTTGTTTTTTAACTGTTTTTTTTTTTTTTATAATGTATTATCTTGGGTATATGGTCGTTAGAGCAGGTAAGCTTTGCTGCAGATATAAATCTAAAAGTTATAAGTTCCAGTTATATTTTAGTGGGTGGTTGGCCGGTGCTCTGGTGTGGTTTGCTGGTTCTTTCCTTGGATCCTATCAAAAGTCTATCGTCCTCACTCCCCTCCTTCTTTCGCTACTCTATTGTAACACCTCTAATCTTCTGGCGCTCATATGACCGTATGCAGTTATGAGCGCCGTAAAACCTCTACTAAAACTAAAAACTAAAGTTGTAAGTTTGATCCAATTTGAAACTGCGAGCTGGTCAATCATAAACAACACGAGGCAGTGTTTGCCGGCTACCGACAACTACGAGGAGTTATTGTGAGCCTGCAGGAGTTTGCAGGACTATAAACCGTAGGCACTCAAACTTGCAACTTTGAATTTGTATTACTTTTGCTGTACAGCGCAAACCAGCTCTAAAGACCGCCTGTCCAAGTTAACCACCTGTGCAAACCACCGTTTCCCCGTTCCCATTCTCATAGAATTTAAGATAAGATCATACATCTTTTCCAAGTCGACGAAGCGGGAATTTCCCCTTGTGTTAGTTGCACGCTTCCTGTAGTGGTCCCAGCTCCGTCCTTTGGTGTATTTGACGTCAATAATTTTAGGATGTAAGCCAAAAGAAGCCCAGACAGGGATGTTATCCTTCGGACAGCTCGATATCTCGGCGGTGCCTTTCCTTTGTGGGGACCTGGGAAAAGGGTGGAGGCGTGGGATATAGAAGTGGGGTTGGGGTGGAAGGGGAGGGGGGTTAAAGGGTGGCGTGA
>NW_004799251.1:16625-18236 GCF_000002075.1 Aplysia californica | reverse complement strand
AGCAGCAGCAGCAGCAGCAGTAGCTCTAGTAGTAGTAGTAACAGTTGTTGTTTTTGTTGTTGTTTTTGTTGTTGTTTTTGTTGTTGTTGTTCCATGGGTCCCATGTCAATACCAGCACTGCATGTAAGTTTAGGCCTGTATAAGGGGTGGGGACCTCCAAATTAAAAGCCCATCTCCGATGTGACCTATCCAAGTGGCTGGAGAGCCTTGAAATCTCCCCCAAACAATCCCAATTTAAGAACGCCCTTTTTAGATTCAAACCAAGGCCATCCGGACCAGAATGAGGTATTATATTTGCTGTGTCAACCGCAGCACTTTGAAAAACGAAAAACACCGCCCATGAACGTGTTTTAATAAATATCACGTTGCTGTAGTTTTCCAATGGCGACGAGGAGAGCAACGAATTACAGGCGGCTCGAGTCACCACTCGTCAGAGGTCGACGGAGTCTTTTGTTGAACTAAATCAATGCACATCGTTTAATTAAGTTCATTTTCTGCTCCAACCCGATCAAACACAACCGATCAGTTCAGTGGGTAGTTGGCGGGTGTTCTGGTGTGGTTTGCCCCTTCTTTCCTATCAAACATCTATTGTCCTGTCCTGACCTCCCCTCCTTCCTTTTTGTGTTTGTCATTCTCTTGTAACACCTCTAATCTTCCGCACTTATATGACCGTATTGTGTTGCAAGTGCCGTGAAACTCTTACTAAAACAAAACGATCAGTCGAGCAAGTATGAACCCAACTCATCTCATGCTGACTGTTACGTACTGACAAGCGGGCCGATTCTCTGCAGGTCGCCTGTTTACTCCGGCGTAAGATAAGAACACACCCTTGATGGACGGCCAAATTAAACAATGGTCTCGGTCCCAGGCCATAAATAAGTCCACAGATCCTACTTACGTCCTTTGGGCAAAAGTGCTTATCTCGCTTTGTCGTAAATTTTGTTGATTGTGAGCGGGGAACGAGAGGGTGTAATGTGTAAGCTTTGGTTGAGGTGGGTTCAGTTCTCTCTTTGCGGGTTGTGTGGGTGGCAAGAGGGTGGTTTATAATATGTATTTCTAAAAATCTTTTCACATTTCCTTCATTGTTGTTTTTGTAGGTACGTAATCATCTGACTGATACCGTGATCTCTTTTGTGGAGCATAAAGGGGCTCCAGAAATGTATTGCTTTTACATGTTTTATAATTACCTACCCGTTTGGGGTTGTTGTTGGGTGTGTGTTTTTATTAATGCGTTTTACGTTTATGGTATGTGTGTGCACTTCTGTTTGCTTTCTGGGCGTGACATGATATGTGAACGGAAATACTCGTATGCAGTTAGCTGAAGGGCGCCTCTGGTTACTTTGTATTTTATTTAATTCTACCTTTATTTAGCTCTTTCTCGCGGGTTTATTAAAGGCCACTATTGTGTTAGCGTGCTTGTCTTTAAACAACAAACGATACAACATATCTGAGACAAATGATATGTGACTTGAGTATCCACGACTCACGCTCAAGCAAAACTACGAGTACGTACACATAAACTAAGAAACAAACAAACACACATGCACACACACACCCACACACACAAACACACACACACACGCCACCACACACACACACACACACACACAC
>NW_004799251.1:13835-14770 GCF_000002075.1 Aplysia californica | reverse complement strand
ACATTTGAAAAAAATTAAGATTAAATATATTTTCCTTATTCTGTGGAATCAGAGAGTGTGGACGCTACAAAGTTAGCCCCAGTGTGACAGAGGGGCAGAGACAAGTGCTGTCTCCTGTCAGCGGAAACCCGGTCTTGACCAGCCTACTTAACGGACCTTTATGGTCGCACTTGTGGAATCCTTAAGTGAGGCTTAGGCCTATACCGCACTTACACAAATCTGTCTTTAGACAGACTAAAGCCTGTGTTTCAGGGAGTTTTGAACAATGGAGTAATACAAACCCTACCTCACTAATTAGACACAACTTTTTAGTAGTGAAAAATTGTGACCGGCCTCAAACCGAGTACAACAAGTCTGACGAAAGATGGTTTAGCCAGTAAGAGAATAGAGTAGTCTACCGCACTAAGATAAACTGCCCTGAAGTCCTGAAATTTTACAACACGCCAAGTTCCATACACCAACACATACATGACACACACATGACATACACCCGGTCGTGTTTTAATGACACACCGAGTTCCTTTCACCCACAACTATATATTATGCATCTGATCGTTCTTAGGCCAAACTGCATTTTGTGCACATCGAGCAAGGACAATCAGCAAAAGAAATATTTTAAAAATTAATCATGGATGTTGATGTCAACTGGACTGAGAAATTGATAAGTGCAGTTGAAGGCAAACCTTTTCTGTACAATAAAGCTTTAAAAGATTATTCTAACCGAGATTTCAGAGTAAAAGCTTGGACTACTATCTCTATCTATTCCATCTTCGAAATGAATTGTTAATATCCAAGTCCTAAGACTCTAGAGTCTTGGTGCGATACGCCTGAAGTGGAAATTAAATTCTCCGACAAAACCGACAAAACATTCTGAAGACAGAATTGTCTAAATGCGGTAAAGGCTTTACACTTACCAGACACCTAGTCAGACAACC
>NW_004799251.1:10632-12575 GCF_000002075.1 Aplysia californica | reverse complement strand
GTCAGCACTAAATAACCTTTATATAGTCGATGTGCTTCTCTTTACTCAAACAAATGCTTCCTGTGGGTGGTTGGCGGGTGCTCTGGTGTGGATTGCTCCTTCTTTCTTTAAAAAAAACTTCTATCGTCATTATCTATCCTCCGTCGTTTAAAAAATTTTTAACACCTCTAATCTTCGGCACTTGAATGACCTAATTTCCTTACTAGTGCTGCAAAACGCTCACTAAAAAATATTCAGGAATTGTTGAAGTCTTACCGTTGGGTTGTACTTTTTTCTACGGCCTTGCTGTTTCTTCCTTTCTTTCTTTTTTGTTTTTGTTTTGTTTTGTTTTCCAGCACTAAATGACCGTTATGTGTGGTCGATGTGCTTCCTTTCACTCAAACAAACTCTTGCTCCCCTGCCCACCCCTTTTTTAAAAAAATATCCTAGATGACTGTTGCTGTTAGTGTGTGGGAGTGGGAGTGTCCCTTCCTCTCTATATCTCGATCTCAGAGGGTACCTCAGGTACAAATGGGTGAGTCGTGTCGCCCAGTCGACAAGCTAGGATGGGAGGATGACATTTTTATATGCCTTGATCGAACGACTCGGGTGAAAACGTCAGGGATCAAGCAACTTATTCAAAGGAATAATTTATTTTTTAAGAAATGATAAATTAATTTTTTTTAAATAAACATTTTCGCAACGACGATCCATGTTTGAATTATGTAGGGATGTTGTTGACTGGTTAACCGCTACAGCACAGACACCGGCATTGGGTTGGATGGGTGGGAGACTGTACGTTCTTCTCTGAGCGTCTTGTAGGTGGGAGACTATACGTTCTTCTCTGAGCGTCTAGTAGGTGGGAGACTATACGTTCTTCTCTGGGCGTCTAGTAGGTGGGAGACTATACGTTCTTCTCTGAGCGTCTAGTAGGTGGGAGACTATACGTTCTTCTCTGGGCGTCTAGTAGGTGGGAGACTATACGTTCTTCTCTGGGCGTCTAGTCGGTGGGAGACTATACGTTCTTCTCTGGGCGTCTAGTAGATGGGAGACTATACGTTCTTCTCTGGGCGTCTAGTAGATGGGAGACTATACGTTCTTCTCTGGGCGTCTAGTCGGTGGGAGACGAACCTTGGGAGCAAAAGTTCAAGAGTGGCGTTGTGTGCTGGACCCGAGGACATTCGTTACCATTTGTGACAATGACAATGATAATGAAAGTGACAATGCCAGTGCCAGTGACAATGATTATAACAATGATAGTCTTCATTCATCTCGCATGGATGAAGTTGTCCTGGTCGTTTACAATGGCAGCGGTGTTTAAAAGTTCAAGTGCACTCACGCATACGCACAACAAGAAAGGGCATAAAATAATATTTCGTGCTGGAATACCTTCATTTCATAAGCTCTCTCTCTCTCTCTCTCTCTCTCTCTCTCTCTCTCTCTCTCTCTCTCTCCTTTTCTCTCTCTCTCCCCTTGTCTCTTACTTCAACCAAATGGCGATTGGCGTGTCGATGTGCTTCTCTTCACTCAAACTAAACTAAAGTAACGTTTCTTAAGTGCCACTTGTCCACGCTTGTAGGTGGTTGGCGGGTGCTCGGGTGTGGTTTGCTCATTTTTTCTTATCAAATATCTGTCGTCCTTATCTTTCCTCCTTTTTGCGTATGTTATTCTCTTGTAACTCTTCTAATCTTCGACACTTATATGCCTTAATTGTGTTGCAACTGCCATAAAACTTTACTAAAACTAGAAGTCCTTTCTTGATAACCAAAATACATGCATGTACATGTATATAGAGTGCATGACTGATTTGTAGCAGTTTACCTTCTTATGATGCAGGGTTCTCGCCAGCCGTCAAAAACATTGTGGTTAATAGTCTATGTCAGGTGGGTTCACTGCGCGCATTTTGCACTTTTGATTTGCTGGAGTGAATGACACGTGTGCATGTGTGTGTGTGTGTGTGTGTG
>NW_004799251.1:5673-7157 GCF_000002075.1 Aplysia californica | reverse complement strand
TTTCTCTCTCTCTCTCTCTCTCTGCTGGGTGTATCCAACACAGCCCGAGTTGACCATAACAGACACATTCGGAGCTACTGCTCTCTGGGGGATCGAAGATCGAAGAGTGTGTCGATAATGGGGTGGGGTGGGAATATAATACGTGTACGTTTATAAAAAACGAAATATCTAGCTAACCGTTGCTTATCCTGCCTCTTCTCTCCTTCTGGTGTATCTGCTCCTAAGCTTTCCCTTTTCCTTGTGGGAGGTTTGGACGTGGTTGCTCTGGCGTAGTTTGAGTCTCCTTCTTTCCTATCAAACGTCTATCGTCCTTATCTCTCTTCCTTTTATTCGAAGTATGATACACTCTAGTAACGCTCTAATCTTCGGCACTTTTATGACTTAACACATTTGTTTCGGAAGTAGACCGGCATTTATTGTAGTGTAAGGTTTATGCTTTTTTTTTCTTGGGGGGGGGGTGTCTTGCCGTGGCATACAAAAGACGTATAGGTGCCTCTGGTAGGTTCTATATCCTTTCTTCCACTTTGATGTTTATCTATCTTGCTTCTCCCCTGCACTATTATAATCATTGCTGTGCCGATACGCTTCTCTTTACTCAAACTCAAACTCAGGTAGAAGACGTGAGTGTAGTTTCTGCATGTGGATGTTACTTCTTTTTTTTGTGTATTGGGTGTCGCAAATGCAATAAAACTCTTGCTAAGTCTTTTAAAAAAATTTTAATAACCAAGCTTTTTCCTTGCACCAATCAGAAGAAAAGCGTCTATATAATCAAATAATCACTGCTTCCCTTCCTAATTTTGAAACATTGTCGCAGTCAAATTCACCCATAGACGTAAACCTCATACATTAAATGTAAAGAGACGTTCATAATCACCAATGAACAATAGACTATACCTAACCTTCAAAACCGTTTCATTGCCACAGAAAATTTATAGCCTGTTCGCCCCTATCGGGCCACTTCATAAGCAGTCACAAGCTTATATTAAGTAAGCTTAAAAAGTGAGGCTGGAAGAGTCTACCAATAGAGTTGAAGGGAACATGTGCATAGCAGTCGAAACTGTTTCATTGTCGCATATACCCTGTTCACCCCTTTCGAGCCACAGTTATAATCAACCACATCCGCTGAATAAGTAAGCTAACTATTACACTGGTCGAGTCTACCTCACAGATATGAGGGGAACTAACTCATAACAACATTTTGACTGCTGCACGTGCTTGTTTTTTTTCCTCACTTTTTAACGTCCTATAATCAGATCGTGACCTCGATTATGACTCCGGGTCCTGCCCGCGAAAAGCTAGACAAAAACAGCCAAATATGAAATAAAAAAATTAATAATTGGCATGCTCTACCAAAGTGTTTCAGCTGTCTGGTATAACATGCCATTGTAGGCCTAGTACTGACATCTCTGCTTCTTTCCTTGGTGTTCGTGTGTTCAAATCTAAAGTTAAATTTAAGTTTAGTTAGAATAAATATTTAATGAAAT
>NW_004799251.1:2504-4238 GCF_000002075.1 Aplysia californica | reverse complement strand
TTTGTCTCTCTCTCTCTCTCTCTCTCTCTCTCTCTCTCTCTCTCTCTCTCTCTCTCTCTGAGAGAAATGTTTTAAAACTCCTTCAGAATGACATTCAAATCAGCAAAAAGTAGGACACAGCCACCCACCCGCCCAGTCTACCTGTCTTATCACAGTGGGGCTCACACAAGGTCTACTGGCACATGACGTGGTGTAGTGGTTAGGCGATTCGCCGTCGCACGCAGGAGACCCGAGTTCGATTCGCTTGTGTGTGTGTTTGTTTGTTTTTGTTTTTGTTTGTTTGTTTTTGTTTGTTGTTGTTTTTTTTGGTTTGTTTTTGTTGTTTTTTGCAGGGGCATATTTTATAGGTTGTCTGGGTATGTCTGCTGCGCACACGAACAGACAGACAGACAGACAGACAGACAGACAGACAGACAGACAGACAGACAGACAGACAGACAGACAGACAGACAGACAGACAGACAAATGTGATAATGCTGTATTAACGTGAACGACACCGGCTCACGATACCGTATCTACAAAAGACATTGGCAAACATGACTCAAGTCGTGGGCCGAATTAGCCCATTCATCGCTGAAAGCGATATCCATCTTTGTTTGTGCGGAACGATAACACGCACATTCAAGAGATGTATTGAACTCTGTAACCTCTTTCCCCTTACTTAAGAACAAGTATCTGCATAAGCTGTAATTGCAGCCTCTTTTGTTTGTTTCTTTGTTTTGGTGGGGTTTTTTGTTTGTTTGTTTTTGTTGTTGTTTTTTTGTTTGGTAAAGAGAAGCACATCGAAACACTAATGGTCATTTCATTTAGTGCAGGGATACAGTAAGACAGAGACAGAAACAACAGAGGAAAAGTGAAGTAGTAGGACCTATCAGTAGCGCCCTCCAACCCTCCGCTTACAGCCACTAAAAAGTTTCTCTTTTGGCCAGAAGAATAAGATGGCAGGGAATTTTTTTTTTGAAAACACAAGCGAGTATACGCGTCCACACAGCAGTGAAGAGGTCAAGCGATTTCGAGTATCTTTCAGGCCAAAACAGAGGAGAAAGTTTGGTGAAATACATTGCTAGACTTACTTTCTTACTTATCCCTTGTCTTCGATGACCGTTGGGACACCAGTGATGATCGGACAACCACTTTTCTCCATCCTTCTCTATTTTTAGCCTTTCGAAGGGCTTCACACAACTCTAGACTGCACCAAAGACACGGTCTTTGAATGCACTAGTGAAATCTGTTGAAATACCCAATTTCTCAAAACTGAGACTAGAAACGACAACAATTGTGTAGCATTCTACCCAAAGGCATTTCTTGAAATAAAAAAATATTAGATGTTATTGCTTCCAGTTGGGCAGGAAACTGTTTATTTTAATTTTTAAGACGGACACGGTTTTTGTTGTTGTTGTTGTTTTTAGCCCTCATTGGGGCACATTCATAATTATATTAATTACGGCCGTCGTGAAACTGGTGGCGGGCTGGATCTGGGCCATTCATACCTGCTACAGTTAGAGCAAAATTGGATAGGCACGAAGCGTACTTAAGGTCTCGGTGACATATAACTGGATTTTGTAAATCTGTGGCTGTATGTATGGCGGAGACGACGAATAAAGGGGGTCAAGATTTGGCTTGTTTTTTGACAATACGAGACGGTCGCTATCTTATTAGATGTCTCCTGAAGAGGTAGTGGAGTGGAACGAAGGTGTTTTCTTGACGCTGCTGAGTGTGTGTGTGTGTACGTGT
>NW_004799251.1:0-1924 GCF_000002075.1 Aplysia californica | reverse complement strand
GGGGGTGGGGATGGGGATAAAAAAGTAGGAGGTTAAGAGACCGGGGAGAGATGGATAGATGGATATGGAAAGAAGGAGGGTGAGAGAGAGGGAGAGGGGGGATGGGGAGGGATGGAGAGAAAACAAGAGAAAATATAGAACGATTCTCATTTCTACCAGTAGAATTTCTATTGTTGACTAGCTTCAACCATGCTACACTGCATGTAGACATGCACTCAAGTAGGTCTCTTGTGACTGTCTGGGATCTCGCAACCATGAAAAACAATTGCACGACAATGGCCAATTATAATTGCTAGAGATAACAATTTTGACTTTTAGTTTAAAGAGGCACCTAAAGCCTTCTAGCGCTGAAGCGTTTCTGTTTATGTTTGTACAGACAAGACAAAAGTGTTAATTCAAGAAAAAAAGAAAGATTCAAGCAAAGCCTCAATATTATATATACTTACTTTACTTTATTTTGCTTTATCCTTCCTCTTGTACCATCCAGGGCGTTGAGGTGAGAAAGAGCTTTCTGAAAATATGATTTTATTTCCCCTTATTATCATCTGTACAAACGACCACTTTCCATTTCGCCCCTTGTGTTTTTAATTGTTAATCTTTTTCTTTTTTTTTTTTTAAATAATTTTTTAAAGGAAATTGTTCAAGATGTTCGCGTTCACCAATCTAAAACAACCACTTTTCTCCTCGACAATGGGTAGCCGTCTGAGATCATTTTGACTGTTCTCTATAACCATATTGTTGATTGCATTGTTAAAATCAGAGCTCCCGTTTTTTAATAAACAACCTGGCTGTGTTGATAGGAGTGTTAATCGTATACACCTACTCTACTTACTCAGCTCGATAGGGTGTAAATCCAGACTTTAAATAGTGGCGTCAGTAGCCTAGTGATTAGACTATCAGACTCGTAATCGTGAGATTGCAGGTTCGGGGGTTCGAGCCTCAGCTCAGTCCGACGTACTGTCCTTGGGGACGGCCCTTTACACGGTAACTCGGATTTCCTAATTGGCTCCCTCCTTTCGGAGATAGACTTTTAACTCGGAAATCCCGCCTCTTAAATCTCCAGCTATACGTTCTTATACCAATATACTTCCCAGAGCGTCTAGATCACCAGATAAAAACAATTGAGTCGTTAGTTGCATGTAACCTCAAGGCCAAAACGCCACCCGCCTAGGACGGCCAGCCGTATCAGATACGCAACATGTTGGATGGAGGAGGGGAACCAACTTTACAACCAATACCAGCTCTCTGACGTCATCGTTATCTCTACTCTCGAGCGAGTCGCTGTGCTTACAGGACAGGACAGACAAGCTGTCATCATAATGCCCCCCCTAGGTCCACTTCTCTAATCGGCGCTTGCTGGCAAGACAAGTGGTTTTTCCGTTTGTATGTGTACAAATGTTGTTATTGTTGTTACTCTGATTATCATCACCGCATTGTTCAATGGTTAGTGTTTGTCGGTTGATTTTTATTATTTATTATGTTTTGACTTGTTTGACTTGTTTCACGAGAAGGAGGATGTTAGTTTTGTGGTTTATTTTATCAATTCCACATTTGCAATGGGTTGTTTTTGTTGGCGGATTTTTATTATTTATTATGTTTTGACTTGCTTCATAAGGAAAACTAAGTTAATAGTGTTATCTATTATATTATCTCTGTCATTTTAAATGGTTAGTTAGGAGATTGACTTTTTTTTATCCGTTGTGTTTTATAGAGAGCAGGAAATATTTGATGTTTGTTGTGGTATTGTCATGTTTTGTTTTGTTTTGGGTTGTTTGTTGTTGGGTTGTTGTTGTTGTTTTTTTTGGGGGGAGCGTGGCTTCTATGTTTGGGTTGTGAGGCGTCTTGTTAAGCTTTTTATGACCCAACGTCGGTTGTTTCAGAGATAAGGCGTACGAGCAAGTATTCACCCCCCTCTCTCTCTCTC
>NW_004799250.1:22430-26897 GCF_000002075.1 Aplysia californica | reverse complement strand
GCTTTTTGTAATAAAATTACATTTTACTACTTGTAATAAAGTTGTAAGCGGCGTGTTATTACGTTACACGTTGCTTGTTATAACGTTACTATTATTCGAAAAATAAATGTTATGTTCATTGGCTTACTACTGTAACTATGTGGAAATCTTTAACACGTTTTCATATAGATTTTTTAAAAATGTCTGTTCTTTTAGTTAGTTGGTGCCAAAGACATCTTGTAGAAAAATCTGTGGCGTTTGCATGATCAAAAACATATACTCAGACAGACTTGCACATAATATGACCATTGGCTCGACTGCTCTGATTTTGTTATATCTTTGACTTCCACGGAGGATAAGGGCTTAGAAACTAAATTATATTTTAAACATTCTGAAAACACTGAAATCTTAACACTAATCCTATTCTAACCCTAAGCCTATCGCTAAACCTGACCCTGTGCGCTAAAAAAAAGTCAATGTAAGTGTCTGTCAGACCTCCATTCTGTAGGTTAACAAAGTAGACAACGCTGGTTTTGATACATTTAACATTCTGTGTTTATATTATTGCCCCCCCCCCCCTCCCGAACTGTCGGCAGGGCGGGATCGCTATAGCTCCTCCGGGTTGACCCCTGGCCATCAATCGCTCAAGCTTTAAAACGGTAAACAATCTTCTATTCTCTACCCCCAGACTGTACACCACCAAGCGATCGTGGAACTGGCGAAGGCGCTTTCACCCACTACTACTTCAACCAGGAGACCGAGTCATGTGAGCCATTTACCTACTCAGGAGAAGGCGGTAATAGGAACAACTTCCGCACAAGGTTCGAGTGCCGAGCAGCTTGTGTTTGTACCCAGGGAGCAGAAAGAGGCAGGCGCGAGAGGTTTTGTCACAATCATCATTACTACGACATCAAAGACGGCAAATGCAGGCAATACCGCTACAGAGGTTGCAACACTAAAGTTAACCGCTTCAGAAGCGAACGATCCTGCAACAGGAGATGTGCCATTGCACGCTGTTTCCTGGACCTGGAAAGAGGAACCTGTGATGACCGCATGGAACGTTACTTCTACAACGTCACGGCACAGCAGTGCGAGAAATTTAACTACAGCGGCTGCAGCGGCAACCTGAACAACTTCGATACAATGGAGAAATGTGACCAAAGCTGCAACGAACCCATCAGGGAAATTGATATCCGGACCAAGCGCCACCGCGACTGTTACCTCCCCAAAAAGGAAGGCGTTTGCAGTTCTAGCTTTGAAAGGTTTTATTTCAATACCGAGACAGGTGAATGCGAGTCTTTCACCTACCGTGGGTGCAATGGTAACCTTAACAATTTTAGGACAGAGATGGGCTGTAGGGATAAATGCATGCCGCCACAACCACGAGAGTAGACCAGCGTCATGCGGTTGCCTCGATTGTTTAGCATTTGGGCAAGAGGAGGAGTAGAAAATGTCCCTACGCCGACCTGACCGACGGAATTCAACAAGAAAGTAAAAAAAGTGAAATAAATAAAATAAAAAGTGACGAGAAAGCCAAAGAGACAAGTATTAATCAACAACTGTCCCAAATGACGATTTTTTTCTTCAGATCATTGAGTGTTGTCAATATGTATCAAATTATAACGAAACTTATTGCAAAAGGAACACAGAAATAACTCTACAGTTAAGGTGGTTGCTGTATATTATAGTAGTCGTTTTCTTTGAAAGTAGTATTTATGCTTGGATAAGATTTGGTTGTTTATAAGTTTGTTTTATTGTCAAATAAACATGACAGTTTTCTTTCTACTACTGGTACGTGTTTGTTTCTCATATTTGGTAGTGGTACATAGCGAGGTCCTGCTTTTCTTCTTCCCTACTCTCCTTCTGTTGTTTATACATGTCCGTCTTCTTTTTCCGATACAAAAATAAAATGGTTAAATGGGGAAATGGTATGAATAACGCCCGCATCAACGCTTTTAGATTATTTAAAAGGCGACGCTTCCGTGTTTAACGTCCATCTCCAAAAGGATCGAGCAAAAATGGGAAGTTCGTTGTCCAGTGTCCTTGAACAGACTCCCGCTCAGCAGCAAGATCTATGTGCTTTTTAATTTATATTATTACCAAAGCAGACCCGATAGCATTCTGAAACAATCTGAACTTTTTGGGAAGAAAGCAGTGCAAGCTGCTATTTTTATTGGCACTAAAGCACTAACTTATTGTGACAAGATCTTTCGCTGTCTATCGTCGGGAACTCATTCTCACCTGGGCGAAGTGAGGAAAATTCGTGTAAAGTGCACTTTCCAAAATACAACGTCGGGCCTTAGGCTCGAACCCCAGAACCTGCAACCCCACGATTACGAGTCCGGTAGCACTAGATTACTGACAGCACTGGCTGTTATCGTGTTTATGTACTTCTCAAAACGAACTCTCCCGTCTAGAAGTAAGGTGTTCGCCTTTTATTCAAAAGGTCCCAGGTTTGAAACCTAACACATCGATGACAACATTTAATTCTATATTACAATGTTGTCCTTTACCCCCTTACCTGTTCTCTAGGGCTGTTCTGTCATCTGCTTTCATCACCACTCTCTTCCCCGGCCCCTGACCTTTTCTGGGCTCCTCTCTCCTTTACTGTTAAATCTATCTACTTAACTGGTACTCCTGGCTCCCCCTTCTCAACTCTTTAACAACGAAGAGGACACATATATCCAACCAGGATCATGCCAAAGGCGATGTTTCGGCACAATTGAACCATCTGACACAAATCAGATGCATGAATTTGTATATAGTTTAGAGTATACAGCTGTACTTTGCCTTTGTAAAGTTTAAGATAGGGACAACAGAACAGAATATCTGTATGAATAACGTATCCATGCTCCTTTTAAGTGCCTCTAAACAGCACGTCTGTATGCATTATCACAGGACCAGAAAACAAGTACCCAAAGAGTTAATGTTGTCTTTCAGCCACACGAACCCTGATCTTAGTGTAGGTAAGACCGAACACTTAGCCTCCTAGGATAACAGAGAAAAATATTGGAAGTCCCGTGTGTAAGTTGCCCAATACTTAATAATTATCTCTCCACTGGGGAATCAAACTCACATCTTCTGACAAAATCACATCATAATGACAAAATCTTTGGCTGTCTATGGTCTGCTACCCATTCTCATCTGAGTGAAGCGAGGAAAATTCGTGTAAAGTGCGTTTCCCAAGGACACAACGTCGGGCCTGAGGCTCGAATCACTGAACCAGCAACCCCACGATTACGAGTCCGAAAGCCTAACCATTTGATTATTGACTCCACCAAATGGCTGTTATCATGTTAAGCACTTCTCAAAAGGAATTCTCCTGTCAAGAAGTACGATATCTAAAAGGTCCCGGATTTAAAACCAGAATGCGATTACAAAATTTTTTTCTATCTCGTATAATGTTCTCCTTTCCCATCCTTTCCTGTTCTCTCATTTGCTTTCATTACCACTTTCTTCCCCAACCCCTGGCCTTCTCTTCGCTCCCCTCTCCTTTACTGCTAACTCTTTCTATTTAACTGGTACTCCTGGCTCCCCTTCTCAATTCTTTAACAACGCAGAGGACACATATCATCGGTGTTGTTCCTAAACCGGCTACATGCAAAATTTTCAACAAAAAAATGTTCCTTAATGAATAGTAATTAGCATGATATGTTACCCCAATAAGTATGAGGTTTGAAAAAAAATGGAAATATGTTTTAATTGAGACTTTCCAAAACGGATACCTTCAGCAGGGGGAAAAGTGTCCTGGCCCAACCAGCCATGTACGTAGCCGTTTCGGTTTCATTAGGCCGTCTTGATCGTGTCGAAATGTGTCATGCAAACCGGCTACATGCTTCCCCGCTGCACATCACCCCCACGTCCAATATATTTATTATAAAGGTTGTTTTTTTTTCCCTTTATCTAGACTGAATTAAGAATTTTCAGCAGTGTTCATATTATAGTCAGTAATAAAGTGACTTGTTTTTTAAAGTTTGATTCGATTTACTAAATTAAATTTGTTAATTAATTTACAATGCATCAAAACGTAAGAACATGACAGACCAATATAGAGCGCCGCAGTCAACAAAATTGTCACTTCTAGTGGTAGATCGGTCTCCTCCCCAGTGAAAACGGGGAAGGAAACGATGTTTTTTTTCTTCTGATGTACGGTACGGGAAGCTTGCTTTTGTGTGCAACTGTCCGTCCATTTGTTCATTTATGGACCCGCACTTATACAACAAGCCCTCTTTTTCTTCTCGTTCTTGTTCTTGTTCTTGTTCTTGTTCTTGGTCTTTTTGTTGTTGCTGTTGTTGTTGTTGTTGTTGTTGTTGTTGTTGTTGTTGTTGTTGTTGTTGTTGTTCATCATCATCATCTTCTTCTTCTTCTTCTTCTTCTTCTTCTTCTTCTTCTTCTTCTTCTTCTTCTTCTTCTTCTTCTTCTTCTTCTTCTTCTTCTTCTTCCTTCTTCTTCTTCTTCTTCTCCTCCTCCTCCTCCTCCTCTCATCTC
>NW_004799250.1:0-17500 GCF_000002075.1 Aplysia californica | reverse complement strand
ACCGAGACCTATTGAATGAGAGGCGAACATCGAACCTACAGACCATGTGAGCACCCGATGGTGGTAGTTGTGCTACCGAGAGACAGAGAAAGAGAGAGATGAACACACACAAACACACTCAAACACACTCACGCGCGCGTGCACACACACACACACACACACACACACACACACACACACACACACACACACAGATAAAGAGAGAGAGAGAAGGGGGGCAGAGAGAGAGATTGAGAGAGCGAGAGAGAAATAGAGAGAGCAAGAGAGAGAGAGAGAGAGAGAGAGAGAGAGAGAGAGAGAGAGAGGGGGGGTGGACAGAGAGAGAAAGACAGAGAGAGAAAGACAGCGAGAGGAAGATAGAGGGAGAAAGATAGAGAGAGAAAGCAGCAGAGAATAGGCAGGAGAGACGGAGAGTCCACACGTAATAATAAATTGAATACTTGGATAAAGGCTCCAGGTTCCATACATCTTTGTAAAGTATTCTCCCAAAAGCCATTTCCTCAGTCATTTCCCTTCATCTCCAACCCTTGCTCCACGAGTCTCATTAACCGATCGTTTGGCCTAAAAGTTTTTTTTTTAATGACACAACATCCCCTCACAAGTAAAATGTATAAGACTTAAAAGAAACAAAACAGTTGATATTGGAGTGTTCTGAGGAGTCCTCTTTTATGAAGTAGGTAACAGCAACCCAAAATAACTGCTTGAGTAAGGGAAACAATTACCTTAAAAAGTCAAGTTAAACAACAGTAAACAGAAACACAGAAAATCCACTTTAATAAGTGAAAGACAAATCTAGCAAAACTTTTTAAAGTCGAAATATTAGGAAATGTTTCAAACTAGAGAAAGAACATTTTTTTTTAATGAACAAAATGACAGGTAGAAAATATTCTAAGCAAAACCATAATATAATATAACTGTTCGTATACCGACTATATAAACAAATCGAGATACTTGACAACATGAATACGACAAGATATGTGGTTCCTTGTCACTTCACTTCACGTCTTGTGTTCGCCACTATGGCAGCATTCTGCTAGTTCATTATTTTGGGTGATGAAGTGATAATTTTATTTTAAAAATATCAGTGAACAAAAATATAAATGAACAAAAAATCGAATAACTGGACTCGGAAGGCTACAGTAAGTAAGCCAAAGATTGTGATTTGTTTGTTATTACTGTATACGTAGCGGATAATGCTATGGTCGAAAAATTACAACTAAGAATTATCTATTACTGGATATTTGTAAATAATTATCAAATAATAAGCAGAAATGCGGCTGGCATTGAAACTTTGATCATGGCCGGAAGGGAGGTATCAAATAATAAGCTATAATGAACTTTAGAGGGTATCGAGTAATGACAAATAGGAATGTATCAGATATTGATCTGGCGAAGTATCGAATAATCACAAGGTAAGAAAGTCTGGTAAGTATCGAAAAATGACAGGAAAGAAGGTATCGATTATGTCGTCAAATTACAGCTGAACAGATATCGTATATACCCGGGGACGGAGGTATCGAATAATTACTAGTCGAATATAATCGACTATAGTTCAGGCGTGGATTGATCAACTTTATCAGGAAATACAGGATAGACTGGGCAAAGTAGGTATCGAGTAATGATCACACGTGATGTACTGAACGGGCAAGGATCGTGTCGAATAATGAAAGGGCTGTGAGTTATCGAATATTGTCCGGACAAGCGAGGTATCGAATAATGAAGGGGCATTGACGGTATCAAAAATTGACCGGGAATTGGAGATATTGAATGATGGGTTAGGGTTAGGGTTAGGGTTTTTTACGCAGGGGGAGACGAATATGAACAAGCTATAGTAGACAACCTGCTTAGGTGTTTCTTGCGCTGATTTTAAAAAAAAAAGTTAATATAATCTTACTTTGAGTAATGAATCATTCCTTTTGATTTCATGATTATTATTCAATAATGTAACACAAGACCCCTTATTTATTTTCATTAAAATAAGCTTTGAAAGTGCAGAGATCTGTTGCCCTACCAGAGTGTGCAAAATTGTACAAGTACAGTCAAACCTAGTTATACCGCCGCCAGTAGGACGGTCATGAATTTGCGGAACAATGGGGCTGGCGGTTTAACGGGGTTTCTCCGTTGCATAACGCCGTCTGCCCAACGTCAAGGAATATGATTCGGCTGCACGATCTATGTTTGATAAGTGCCTTTTTCTTGGTGATATACATGTACATGTATATATATGCACATGTGTTCAGAGCCGAGAGTCTTCTCTCTCTCTCTCTCTCTCTCTCTCTCTCTCTCTCTCTCTCTCTCTCTCTGTCTCTCTCTCTCTCTCCCTCCCTCTCTCTCTATTTCTATGTCTTTCTCGTCGGGGGAAAAATGAAGTAGCCAACCAGCGGATGTTGTGCGCTGTATGTAGTGTGTACCTCTGGCGGTCAGTTCGTTGGCGGTATGGCGGGGAAAATTTGCATTAGTTAAATGAGGACTGTTGGCGAAATCCGGTGTGATGGCGAAAATACCTATGTTTACATAAGTGTTCCTATTCGTATATAGACAAAACCTAGCGGTAAGCCGGGGAGGGTGGGGTGGTGGGGGTGGGGGGGTGGGGTGGGTGGTACAACAAAAGGGCGGGGCGGTACAACGAGGTTTGACTGAAAGAGTGAACTTAACACCGTTTTATGCTTTTTACGGCGCTCAAAACTGCGTAATGTCATATTATGAGCGCTTTTCTAGGCTTAAACGTATTTAAATTTGCACATTAAATCTGACTGAATTTTTACCTTCAGCATTCCAGATTACAAAACTAAATACATATGAAATATATTTTTCATGTCTGTAATAATTATAATCTTACCAAATTCTACACTTACAAAAATACGTTTTTGCCCTTTTTTGCCAACGTACCAAATGAGACATTCGGTCTTTTTCATGATGAGATATATTATGTACTTTATAATTACATTTTTGCCCTATGCTTGCAAAAAGAAGTAATTTTGCCTCCTGTATCTTTATGAACACCATTACGAAGTTTTGACTTTAAATAAAAATAAACGCTCAAGCGACAGACCTCTGAAATTGGCAATTTGTGAAGCAGAAAGCAAAATTTGTTCACTGAAAATACATTTTCATACATTTTTATGGGTTTACAGAATCATAAATTATAAACCCGATACGATTACTCCAGTCTTTCATTGTATGCCCCAACATTGTAACTGGCTTCAAGAAGACATTATAAATGAGTATACCTTGTTAGGCATTGTCATTACAGGGTTGTGAAACTATTTAAAATCTTCCGGGGTTGGTTTTTTTTCTTGTTTTGCATGCTGTCTGACATTTTCTACGATTTGAATGAATTAGAACCAAGATATTTTTGTTAAATTCATTGTCCAATTCTATTTATTTTAAACGATGAATTTCATCGTGTAGAGCTATTTCTGATCAAACAAATTAAATATATTTTCAAAACACTTTATTTGGTAAGTGTTTTTCGGCGCTCACAAATGCATAAAGTCATGTCTTTCATTCTGTCTGTCTGTCTGTCTGTCTGTTTGTCTGTCTGTCTGTCTGTCTGTCTGTCTGTCTGTCTGTCGATCTGTCTGTCTGTCTGTCTGTCTGTCTGTCTGTCTGTCTGTCTGTCTGTCTGTCTGTTTGTCTCTCTGTCTGTCTAGATCTATAGTGTATTATGAATTATATTTTTTGTCCTTACCTTGTATATGCTTATTCTTAATGACAGTGTTTCGTCTGCTATTTCTGAATATCTGTTGCGTGGCCATAATCTGATCTTGGATTGTTTTGTTAAATTCATGTAGAAATTTATCATAATGACATCCTTAGCATAATTTGCTTAAAATAATTAAGCAATATTATACCAGATTGTACTTGTCTAATGCTTCGAAAAACTGGAGGGGGGAGAATAGAGAACATGGTGGGGCCAATTGGAACTGCTGATATTTTCGAATGAGGCGAGAAACTTGTAGAATGATGTCCGGAACACAAGCTCGTTGTGATGCACATCTTGTTCAAATAGTACCCAAGAAGATGCTGGGCATGGAAGAGTCCGAGGGAAAAAGTAAGAAACCTAGCAGATTAGATATTTGAAGAAGAACGCTTCAGAACCCTAGTAACATCGTGTAAGTTAATGCCAGGGCCAGATACATTGTGGAAGTAATCACATACCAGTTGTGGCGAACATAGAAGTCAAACTATAAAAACAACTAATAAAGAGCTAAAGACCACTAAAATCACAGATAGACTCGCACATTCTTAAAGAAATGAGACAAACTATGTTGTAAAGGCCAAGAGGAGCAGGTTTAGGTTATTTGAAAATCTTTTAAAATGCAGAAGAAAAGCCCCCCCCCCCCCTTCAAAAAATAGTATGTATATAAATAAGATTAGAAGTTTTTTTAAATGTGAGGGAAAATCTTCAAAAAACATCCAAAGCACACGTACTTGTCACTATAGGGAAGGTACACAAAAAAACGATGCTTTGAGATACTTTGATCTTATGGGAAAAGAAGAAAACACAAAAATGATGAAAAAAAAGTACAAGGAAATAGATCGACAGAAGAAACAGAAATACAGTGAAGCCAAAAATTGAACAAAAAGTCAGAATATATTGAGGAGCTGTGCTATGACGACAGAGGCCCAGCACCAGCTCTTTTGAAAAACACCAACGGACCGCCAATACGGACTGCACAAGAAGTACCACACGCCATGGATAGCGTGAAATTTGGCCAAACACTAGGCCAGACTATACACCCATTGAAATGATCATTGCACTAGAAGGGGAGGGTATCAAAGAAGTGACAACATCGCTTAACACCATAATATACAACACTGGAGATGCACCAGACAATTTTAAGATGTCGGGGTTTTATTGCATACTTTGTAAAAATACTTGGAACAACATAATGTGAATAGCTTATTAAGGCAATCAGTCTCACAAATCATCTTACTAAAGTCCTCCTATGGGTACTAGTGAAAAGAATGAGAAGTAAAAGACTCCCAAAAATATCTGAAACGTAGCTTGGGTTTGTTTCGGATAGGGATACCAGAAATTCTATCTTCATCCTAAAGATGCTCATAGAAGAATCAATTGAGAGCATCTAGAAAGAACTTTATCACTGCTTTATCGAATACTCAAAAACTTTTCACAAAGTGAGACCTGAAGGACTATGCAACATCCTAACAGAAACCTAGATCCTTTTACCTTGGTGCACCAGAGTAAGCCAGCCACAAATTTCCCCATAATGTCAGTGTCTAGTGTTTAAACAATCAACTCCATTATTCATGAAATTAATCCTAATAATTATTAAAATAAGCTCTAGATATGTACGGGGATTTTGTTTTTATTATTAGTACGGATTCCCAGCTCCAAAATGTTATAATAACCTTGCTTTTTCAGGGGTTTTGTTCCATTCTACTGCAACATTTACAGAAACCGAGTTTGCGGGTTAAAATTCTTTAGAGACGAAAATAATAATATAGGACATAGTACATCTGTACTGCGGTCGACGGAGCGTGAGACAGTTTCGAGGACGTAGCCACCAGGTAAGAACACTGGCGCTGTTTTGATAAAGGAGTGTTTACCACTCTTTCATTAACTCGTGGAGAACCCCCCCCCGAAGAGTAAACCCGTTTTTGAGTTTATTACTTGTGGAAAAGAAAATGTACACTGCGCAATTTTTAATCGCGCTCCTCGATAATCCGCTGAGATTTCTCTTATGCATTTTCTATAATCTAGATTTAATTCTATTCCTGTTGTATCTTTAAAAGGTCTTAGGAGTGCCTACTTACATATTTTTTTATTTAAATTCTATTCCTGTTGTGACTTGGTGAAAAAGGTACGGACTTATTCTAGTCTACAGAGTCTTTCAAGAGAAAATGCCAGGCTTTGACTTGATTGCAAACAATCATCTTTCCACGTGGAAAAGCTCTTTGTATGCCGATAATGACTTGTCAAAAATCAGCTTAAGTCTATTTATGTGTTTCTAATTCACAAGAATGAAAATCCTGACCTAAAACTTGCGCAACGCCTTCATTCTGACCCCTCAAAAATAAAAATGTATTGATGTGCTTATGTCTATAATCCGGTATTCCCCCTTTAGGTTCATGCGACAAACAATACATACCTCCTTTCTCTCGGGCCGCACTTTCATTCCAAAATAGCTATCTGATTTCATGAGGCACCGCCAGTAGTTATTACTTTTCTCTTTACTATATAAACGGTGTCTTTCCATCGCTAAGTATTCATTTGCAGCCAGGTGAATTGACGCAGACTGGGTGAGTACCTTTTTTAGGTATGAGGAGACCACTTGTGTCGGGCGGAGCCGGGAATAAAGCTAGTAACTTTGTTTTAGCTCTAGTCTAGGGTGCCATATCGTCGTTATTTTGTTATAGGTCTTGTCTAGAGCGCTATATATCCTCGTACCTTTGTTTTAGCTCTAGTCTAGCGCGCCATACAGTCCACTACGTCAAGGATGCCCTTGCGTGAAGTCCGAACCAGAAGTCAAAACACCATAAGTCGTCCGTCTCTCAGGGACTCGCTTGTATAAATAGAGATTCAGATTTTATCTTATACGGGATGCCCATTGGGGATGGGTTCTTTAATGGAAACCGATCGGTTTGTGCCACGATAGCCGCTTTGGGCCCTCAATCTGGCTAACAAAACGAAACCTACAGAAACAGACCGAACCGATCGTGAAAATAAATTGTGAAATGGTATGGGTTTAACGCCCCTATCAACATTATTAGGTTATTTAAGAGGCGGGACCTTCTAGTTTAATTATCGTCCGTCTCCGAAAAAACAGAGCCAAGTGGGAAGTTCGTGTGAAGTGCCTTTCCCAAGGACACAACGTCGGACCGAGCAGAGGCTCGAACCCCCGAACCCGCAATCTCACAATTACGAGTCCGGTAGCCTAACCACTAGTGTACCGACGCCACGAACCAATCGTGCCAATGGGCACTGGGTATTAGCAATCAGTGAGAATTCCGTTTCGCGATGCCTACTCAAACGATTCCACTCCGCCTGACGAAATTTGAGTTGGTTGGAATGTCGCTTGCGGCATTTATGTCGGGTCGTGTGGTGACTCGTCGGTCACAGGCCCCAATCAGAGTCAGTAAAATAGTCAAAATTTAGTTTCCATGAACAATCTGATGCCATATTTATATCAAGGACCTTACAATCTGAAAACTCCATGCGGAAACCAAATGCATATTATCAACAATTATTTGCCTGTTATTCCCCCTTGTGTTATTTAGACTTTGCATGTTAAGCATAACTAAAAAGGAAAATAAATCCCCCTCTTTCTCTCTCTCTCTCTCTCTCTCTCTCTCTCTCTCTCTCTCTCTCTCTCTCTCTCTCTCTCTCTCTCTCTCTCTCTCTCTCTCTCTCTCTCTGTCTCTTGGGGGTGGGAGGGGGGAGGGGGGAGGGGTGAAATGCAAGCGTCCATCCATGGGGGGAAAACCTGACCATACCCTTTGTCTTGACTGTTAGTTTGTCCTCAGACGTTCTAATCTATAACTTTTTTGGTTTCTTCCAGACCTACCTGCTTGTGATCACGTGACAGTTGAGAATAACCCAGCCCCATCATGAGAGACCTGCTTGTCTTGTTGTGTCTTCTGCCAGCGGCAATGGCAGCTGCTATTTCAGTAGATGACGAGCAACCCGACTGTAAGTACACCTTTTATATAAGTTATTTTACGCCTATATCGACAATGTTTAAATCATTTTGGGAGGTGGGCTTCGGATCTGCCCCTCAGGGTTAAACCAGGCTAAGAAGAAAACAACAGCAGAATTGAAAGACCGAGATACTCGATTTAAATTCGCCCTACTCGTGAATCGAACTCGGGTCTCCTGCGTGCGACAGCGAAGAGCTTAATTGCTACACCAGAGACCTCGATTGAAAGTTCAGTTTGACAGCAGCTTGTAGCCTAAGATTACGTGTGCTTCGTTACTTGTAGATGGTCATAACAACGGTGCTCATAATATATTGCCATAGTTTTATTAGGCTTCACCTTAGTTTGTCATCATAATTTTTCGTATGACTTGTATCATAACGTTAAACATAGCTTGTTAGTATGAAATCACACATTACTTGTTATTATATTGTTACAAATAACTTGTTATGACTATGATCAACACAATTTGCTATTACTATGATGAACATCGCTTGCTATTACAACGTTCTACATAGTTTGTTATTGCGACATTATATAATACAGCTTGTCCTCACAACGTTACACCCAGCTTATTTATTAAAACCTTACACATAGCTTGTTTTTACTATGACAAACATAGTTTGTTATTGCTATGACAAACATAGCTTGTTATTACTATAATCAACGTAGCTTGTTGTTTGTTACAACATTATACATAGCCTGTTATTGCAATGTTACTTGTGGCTTGTTATTGCAACGTTGTACACTACTTATTACGAAAAAGTTACACATAGCCGGTCATTACAGTATTACACGTTACGTGTTGTCCACAAATATATTGGCTTGTCTGAGATGTCAGCAGGGTGGCATCACGATAGCTCCTCCGTGTTGCCCCCTCGCCATCAATCCTCGAGCTTTAAGACGGTAAACAATCTTCTATTCTCTACCCCCAGACTGTACACCACCAAGCGATCGTGGAACTGGCGAAGGCGCTTTCACCCACTACTACTTCAACCAGGAGACCGAGTCATGTGAGCCATTTACCTACTCAGGTGAAGGCGGTAATAGGAACAACTTCCGCACAAGGTTTGAGTGCCGAGCAGCGTGCAAGTGTACCCAGGGAGCAGAAAGAGGCAGGCGCGAGGAGTTTTGTCACAGACATCATTACTACGACATCTATGCTGGCAAATGTAGGCAATACCGCTACAGAGGTTGCAACACAAAAGTTAATCGTTTCAGAAGTGAGCGATCCTGCAACAGGGCGTGTGCCACCGCACGCTGCTACCTGAACCGGGACAGAGGAGCCTGCGATGATCGTATCCAGCGTTACTTCTACAACGTCACGGCACAGCAGTGCGAGAGATTTAAATTCGGCGGCTGCAGGGGCAACCTGAACAACTTCGGCTCACTGGAGGAATGTGACCAGAGCTGCAGCGAACCCATCAGGGAAATTGATATCCGGACCAAGCGCCACCGCGACTGTTACCTCCCCAAAAAGGAAGGCGTTTGCAATTCTAGCTTCGAAAGGTTTTATTTCAATACCGAGACAGGTGAATGCGAGTCTTTCACCTACCGTGGGTGCAATGGTAACCTTAACAATTTTAGGTCAGAGATGGGCTGTAGGGATAAATGCATGCCGCCACAACCACGATTAGCATTTGAGGAAGAGATGGAGTAGCGTACATTATTACTTAACAGAGCACATGTACTGCCAGCAAGCTTGGTGCTCGACTCGAGCGCATTGCATCTTTTTTGTCCGCATTATATCGTCTAATTTTAAGTATTACTGAACACGTAGTGGTAATACTCTGCCCCCAAGGACACCCCGAGGAAGGAGTGGAAAATGTCCTCACACCAACCTGACCAACGCAATTCAAGAATAAAGTAAACATTAAAAAGGCATAAAAATGGAAGCCATAGAAAAAAGTACTAATCGATACGTGTCCCGAGTGTTGTCAATCTGTATCAAATTATAAGGTCACTAGGCTTAGTGCAAAAGGAACACAAAAATAACAAGTTAGATGGTTGATGTACAGTAGTCGGTTTCTTTGGAAGCAACATTTAAGTTTGGAAAAGATTTGCGTGTTTATATGTTTGTTTTATTGTCAAATAAACATGACAGTTTTCGTTCTACTACTGGTACGTGTTTGTTTCTCATATTTGGTAGTGGTACATAGCGAGGTCCTGCTTTTCTTCTTCCCTACTCTCCTTCTGTTGTTTATACATGTCCGTCTTCTTTTTCCAATAATAATAATGAAATGGTGAAATAGTGAAATGGTATGAATAACGCCCGTATCAACACTTTTAGATCATTTAAAAGGCGAGACCTCTGAGTTTAACGTCCATCTCCAAAAGGATCGAGCCAAATGGGAAGTTCGTTGTCCAGTGTCCTTGGACAGACTCCCACTCAGCAGCAAGCTCTATGCGCTTTTTAATTTATATTATTGCAAAACAGACCTTATAGTATTCTGAAACAATCTCATCTTGTTTTTGGAAGAATGCAGTGCAAGCTGCTTTTTTATAGGCACTAAAGCACTAACATATTCTGACAAGATCGTTCGCAGTCTGTACTCATTCTCACCTTGGTGAAGTGTGGAAAATTCGTGTAAAGTGCATTTCCCAAGATACAATGAAGGGCCTTAGGCTCGAACCTCAGAACCTGCACCCCCACGATTACCCCCACGATTACCAGTCCGGTAGCCTAACCACGAGACTACTGACATCACTGGCCGTTATCCTGTTTATGTACTTCTCAAAACGAACTCTCCTGTCTAGAAGTACGGTGTTCGCCTTTTATTCAAAATGTCCCTGGTTTCAAACCTAACACAGCGATGACAAAATGTTATTCTTATATTACAAGGTTTTCCTTTTACGACTTTACCTGTTCTCTAGTGCTGTTCTGTCATCTGCTTTCATCACCACTCTCTTACTCAGCCCCTGGCCTTTTCCGGGCTCCCCGGCTCCCCTCTCCTTTACTGCTAACTCTATCTACTTAAAACTGGTGCTCCTGGATCCCCCTTTTCAACTCTTTAACAACGCAGAGGACACATATATCCGACCAGGATCATGCTAAAGGCGATGCCTCAGCACATTTGAACCATCATACACAAATCAGCAACATTAATTTGTATATAAATCAGAGTATACATGCTGTTCTGTGCCTCCGTAAAGTTTAAGATAGGGAAAACAGAACTGAATAATCTGTATGAATAACGTAGCCTCTAAACACCTCGTCTTTGAGCGTAGTCGCAGAACCAGAAAGCAAGTACCGAATGAGTTAATAATGCCTTTCAGCCACACGAACCTTGATCTTAGTGTAGGTAAGACCGAACACTTAGCCTCCTAGGATAGCAGAGAAAAATATTAGAAGTCCCGTGTGTAAGTTGCCCAATACTTTATAATTATCTCTGCACTGGGGAATCAAACTCACATCTTCTGACAAAATCACATCATACTGACAAAATCGTTGGCTGTCTATGGCCTGGTACCCATTCTCACCTGAATGAAGTGAGGAAAATTCGTGTAAAGTGCGTTTCCCAAGCCGACATAACGTCGGGCCTGAGGCTCGAACCCCAGAACCACCAACACCATGACTACGAGTCCGATAGCCGAACCATTAGACTATTGGCGCCACCAAATGGCTGTTTTCATGTTTATGCACTTCTCAAAAGGAATTGTCCTGTCAAGAAGTACGGTGTTTGCCTATCATTCAAAAGGTCCCTGGTTCAAAACCTCAATGGTATGACAAAATTGTTTTCTGTATAATGTTCTCCCTTCCCATCCTTTCCTGTTCTCTCATCTGCTTACATCGCCACTTTCTTCCCCAACCCCTGGCTTTCTCTGGGCTCCCCTCTCCTTTACTGCTAACTCTTTTTATTTAACTAGTACTCCTGGCTCCCTTTCTCAACTCTTTAACAACGCAGAGGACTCAACATATCGTCGGTGTTATTCCCAAATAGGCTACATGCTAAATTTTCCATTTTTGTTTTATTTGCTTAATGAATAGTAATTAGCAGAATACGTTACCCCATGAATAAGTATGAAGTTTGAAAAAAATAAAGAAATATATTTTGATTGAGACTTTCCAAGAACGGACACCTGCAGCTGGGGAAAAGTGTCATGGCCCAACCAGCCATGTACGTAGCCGTTTCGGTTTCAGCAGACCGTCTTTACACGGTGTCGAAACGCGTCATCCAAACCGGCTACATGCTTCCCCGCCGCGTATTACCCCCACGTCCAGTATTATTCATTATAACGGTTGTTTTTCCCCCTTGATCTAGACTGAATTTATAATTTTCATCAGTGTTCATCAAAATATAATATTATAGTCAGCAATTAAGTGACTTATTTTCTTACGTTTGCTTCGATTTACTACATAAAATTTGTTAATTAATTTATTATGCATCTAAACATAAATACCCGCACTTTTAAGACAAGCCCTCTTTTTCTTATTTTTCTTGTTCTTCCTCTTGTTCTTGTTCTTCTTGTTCTTCCTGTACTTCTTGTTCTTCTTGTTCTTCTTGTTCTTCTTGTTCTTGTTCTTTTTCTTCTTCTTCTTTTTCTTCTTCTTCTTCTTCTTCTTCTACTTCTTCTTCTTCTTCTTCTTCTTCTTCTTCTTCTTCTTCTTCTTCTTCTTCTTCTTCTTCTTCTTCTTCTTCTTCTTCTTCTTCTTCTTCTTCTTCTTCTTCTTCTTCTTCTTCTTCTTCTTCTTCTTCTTCTTCTTCTTCTTCTTCTTCTACATTAACTTTGTATTGTAGCAGACATCGTGTTCACTGCAGCTGAGCAGCTGTAATAATAGTAGTAGTGGCAGCAGCAGCAGCAGCAGCAGCAGCAGCAGTAGTAGTAGTAGTAGTAGTAGTAGTGGTAGTAGTAGTAGTAGTAGTAGCAGTAGTAGTAGTAGTAGTAGTAGTAGTAGTAGTAGAAGTAGTAGTAGTAGTAGTAGTAGTAGTAGTAGTAGTAGTAGTAGTAGTAGTAGTAGTAGTAGTAGTAGTAGCAGTAGTAGTAGTAGTAGTAGTAGTAGTAGTAGTAGTAGTAGTAGTAGTAGTAGTAGTAGTAGTAGTAGTAGTAGTAGTAGTGGTAGTAGTAGCAGCAGCAGCAGCAGCAGCAGCAGCAGCAGCAGCAGCAGCAGCAGAAATAATTCTTGTACTGGCAGTTCGCAGCAACAGCAGCAGGAGCTACTGTAGCAATACAAAACTTGTACGATGATTATCACAGAAAGCATTAATGTGTACTTTATATTCTATTGTTGCTGATTCATTGTTGACAATCTGGATACAATCCTTTTTGTTCTTGGAATTATCTTTCGCTGTGACCATGGGTGTGAACTGATACATGTATTATTCATTGATCTTTCGCAAAATTAGACGTTTCAGTAGTGATATATAATATACTCTGGCTGCCATTATTTACTTATTATGATTCACATATCACACACCAATAAGGTTATCTATTCAAAAATTCGACTACGGTATTATTATGCCAGGGATATGATTTAGCAGAGGGAGTAGTTCCAAGAAATATCCTCCGCCGGCGGCTTCTATAATTCACAATAGAAAAAGAAAGGACCAAGAACACGTCATTGAATGGAAAAAATGCCCCACCAAAACATGAACTGTCAATCTTTGTCAGGTGTACAGAATAGTTCAATCATGTAAATGCTGTTCTTCTATAATCAATTATAGTCTTTTTCAAATACCACTTTCCTGACTTGTAGGCCTGAGTCTGAGGATACATGATGGATTCCCTTTCTCGAGGACGATGCCTGGTAAAACTGAGTTTGGTAAAGACATTGGAGAAGACTGGGGACGATGGCAACTGAATTCCAGCAAAAATAGCCAAATTTCACCTCTAACATGGAGCCACTGTATTGCCCATGGCTATCATCATCGACTCCGCTTCACCCTGGTGTTTTGAGCATTTCACTTTCAGAAATTATCATTGATCTTGAAAATGTTTTCTATACTTTTGCTAGAGATTCCTACTGCTGTAGACAGCAATAAAGGTGGGGGGGGGGGGGGGGGGTGGACTGATGGACACAGGATTGGAAGTCGGCGGATTGCAACTTTGTTGTGACACATGCAGAAGAAATGAATTATTGCGACCAGATTATAATGGACAAGTGCGGCAGGGAGGTGGGCGGAAGGGGAATGGAAGAAGGAAATGGTAAAAATTATCATGGTGGGGGACTATCATCACATTACTGTATGGAAGTGTCTACGTTCTCTAACGTTAGAGAATGTATACAAGCTGTCTACTTTCTCTAACGTACAGTGCTTCCAATTTTCCGCCATTTTTAAAAAGTTTCCTCCAGACCTCATCTGCTGATCCGATGCCCGCCGACTCATTGATATCCCCCCCCCCCTCCCTATCCCCATGTTTCTGACTTCCTCACTTTCTTTGTTGTAGAAGTAAAAAATTAGATGTCTACATCTTGATCCATTTTGTTGCCTTTCCTGAAACAGTGCTGTATATATTAGGCTTAATCTACCTGGTCGTTGGAGGTTCTGATAGCCGAATGGTCAGCGTGTGTGCGCTTGAATTGAAACAATTACTTTCTGAGTGAGGGTTCGAATCCTGGTCTCGTAATTAATTAATTTTTTTTTCTTCTTCTTCTCCTCCCGACTGACCAACAATTTTCCCCAATATTATAATTTGTTGCTTTGTAATTTCTTATGTAGTGGTGAAGCCTGCACATTCTGGTTTTGTCCCCAAGAGGAGCTTTTATCTACTTAGTATAGGCCTACTTTTCCTTTTACCAATTTATGCCTAGTAAAAGTACATTTTCAACAGTGGCTTTCCTTGGTCTGTGAGTCTAATTTTTAAAAATTTATTTTAGAATCAAGGAGGCCAAATCTCAGCTCTTCATTTGCAAATTTTCTTTATCCATGACCCTCCTGCGGTCTCCAGACCCCTGCCAATTGTTCCTCCTGCCAATTATTATTCGTCCCGGTTGGGGGTCCAGGGGCAAATTGTTTGTCAGTAAGGAGAAGGAGAGGAAAAAAACAACCAAAACAATAAAAACCTAAAGTTTCCGGGACCGGGATTCGATACCACGCTTGGAAGCACCTAACATTAGAGAACGTAGACAGCTTGTATACGTCCTCTAACATTAGAGAACGTAGACACTACCTTTCTGTAAGGCTAATCTATTTTAGGAAAATTCGATACCCTTGGTAGCATATTTACTGTACAAGGTTTCGAAACAGGGACCTATTGAATGAGAGGCCAACATCGAACCTCCAGACCATGTGAGCACCCGATGGTGGTAGTTGTGCTACCGAGAGACAGAGAAAGAGAGAGAGACAAACACACTCAAACACACTCACGAACACACACACACATACACACACGCAAACACATACACACAAACATACACACACACACACACACACACACACATACACACTCACAGCGAAAGAGAGAGACACAAAGACAGGAAAACAGACAGACACACATACACAGTGAGAGATAGATAGATAGATAGATGGAGAGAGAGAGAGAGAGAGAGAGGGGGGGAGAGATGGAGAGAGATTGAAAGAGAGAGCGGTGGACAGAGAGAGAGAGAAAGACAAAGACAGAAGGACAGAGAGAGAAAGAGAGAGAGAGAGAGAGAGAGAGAGAGAGAGAGAGAGAGAGAGAGAGAGAGAGAGAGAGAGAGAGAGAGAGAGAGAAAGCAGGAGAGACGGAGAGTTCACACGTAATAATAAATTGAATACTTGGATAAAAGCTCCAGGTTCCATAAATCTTTGTAAAGTATTCTCTCAAAAGCCATTTCCCCAGTCATTTTCCTTCATCTCCAGCCCTTGCTCCACGAGTCTCATTAACCGATTGTTTGGCCTTACAGTTTTTTTATGACACAACATCACCTCACAAGTGAAATTAAGACTTGAAAGAAACAAAACACAGTTGATTTTGAGAGGTAGAACACTCAGTCACAATACTAGAGGAGTCCTCTTTTATGAAGTAGGCAACAGCAACCCCGAAATAACCGCTTGAGTAAGGGAAACAATCACCTTAAAAAGTCTAGTTAAACAACAGTAAACAGAAAAACAGAAAGGCCGCTTTAATAAGTGAAAGATAAATCTAGCAAAACTTTTAAATGTCTAAATATTAGGAAATATTTCAAACCTCAGTAAGCCCTTAGAAAGAACATTTTTCAAAATGAACAAAATGACAGACAGAACATATTCTAAACAAAATCATAATATAATATGATTGTTAGTACACCGACTATATAATCGAATCGAGTTACTTGATAAATGAATACGACAAGTTAGGTGATCTCTCGTCACTTCACGTCTTGTGTTCGTCACTATGGCAGCATTATGTAAATTCATTAAATAGAGAGGTAATTTAAAGATGTCAATGAATAAAAATATCAATGAGCATATAAAATCGAATAACTGGACTTGAAGGTCATAGTTAGTAACCCAAAGATTGTGACTTGTTTGTTACTGTATACGCTCAAAGAGTCTACATAACAAGAGGGGCCACTCCTCTCTTCGAGCCAATTTAAAAAAGTGTCCTCAAAATTCGGTGGAGCCCTCTTCGCAAATGCGCACCCTTTGCGAACAGAGTTACCCTACTTAAGTTTAAAAAATCAAAGTGAAACTAGCAAGTTTTTTTAATACATTTCTGAAGAACGCTTTTTTAAAATGGTTACGCTGACAACAAACCTCTTCAGGAGGAAAGGGTGATTGTTTTCTTCATTTAGTTTGACTTTAGAATGAAAGGCGAGAGGTCATTAACATAATAAAAAACTAAAACTCCGCACTGAACGAACCCGAACTGCTGATGAACAGCAGTCGATCTGCGCACGCAAGGAGGTGCTGTTCCTATTCTTCTTCTGGAAAAATGAAAGAGAGCTTCAAAACAGATTGCAGTGCCATCTGAAGCAAAGAGCGAACTTCCTGTGGACACTTTTTTACCTGAGTGAACCATCTTGTTATGTACTATCTTTGATACGTAGCGGATAATGCTAGGGTCAAATTATGATACCTAAGAATTATGTAATACTGAATATATGTAAATAATTGTCAAATAATAGCATGCATGTGGCAGGCATATAAACTTTGATCACGGAGGGAAAAGAGATATCGAACAATAAGCTATAACAAAGATAGTGAATAGCAAGATGGGCCACTCAGCCAAAAAAGTGTCCGCAGGAAGTATGCTCTTTGCTTCAGATGGCGCTGCAGTCTGTTTTGAAGCTCTCTTTCGTTTTTCCAGAAAAAGAATAGGAGTAGCACCTCCTTGCGTGCGCAGATCGACTGCTGTTCATCAGCAGTTCGGGTACGTTCAGTGCGGAGTTTTTTTTTTTATTAAATTTAATGACCTCTCGCCTTTCATTCTAAAGTCAAATTAAACGAAGAAAACCATCACCCTTTCTTCCGGAAGAGGTTTTTTGTCAGCGTAACCATTTTAAAAAAGCGTTCTTCCGAAATTTATCCCAAAACTTGCTAGTTTCACTTTGATTTTTAAAAATTCAAGTAGGGTAACTCTGTTCGCAAAGAGTGCACTTTTGTGAAGAGGGCGCCACCAAATTTTGAGAACACGTTTTTAATTGGCTCAAAGAGAGAAGTGGCCCATCTTGTTATGTACTATCATTGGCTATAATGAACTTTAGATGGTATCGAGTAATGGCAAATAAGAATGTATCAAATATTGATCTCTGGAAATATCGAATAATGACCGGGAACTGCATCGATTACTGCATCAAATATAACTGGGCAATGAAGTATCACAATATTACAGCTGAACAGGTATCGAATATACCGGGCTAGTTAGCTATCGAATAATTACAAGTCAAATATAATCGACTTTAGTTCAGGCGGAAATTTATCAACGATATCGGAAA
>NW_004799249.1:23703-24879 GCF_000002075.1 Aplysia californica | reverse complement strand
GCGCATTCATCGGCCGCGATGACCCGATCTGCTTGGATCCAGCCAAATTCGCTTCGAGTATCGTCATTTGAGATGTGCCGTCTTGTTTATTAATGTACTGCTAAACTCGCTACGAGTGACGTCATCGTTTGGGTGAGCCGAAATAGCGATTGGTAGATCGCTAGGTCTGACTGCTACTGGTGAACTGAGTGGAACTTGGCATGGCATGGTAGTAGATGGGGTTTTTTTTTGGTAAGTGTTTTACGGCGCTTGCAACTGCACAAAGTCATAATAATATGAGGGCACTCCTGTACAATTGCGGTCCCGTTTGGGGATACTAGCTTTGACCCCACCGACGATTACTTCTGGTTCTAAACGATTACTTTTTGATGCGCGTGCCGATATGGAGAGATAGCCAATCAAACCGAATTGCAAAACATCAAATCGTGGTCATTGTAAATCATCTAGAGCACTGACCTTGAGCATGCACTTAAATAGCCCGTTTGTAGGGCTCAATAGATTTTGTACATTCAACTTCTAGGTCAAGGTTTGAACAATGAATCAATAAATCAATAAATCAATAAATCAATAAATCAATAAATCAATAACATTTGGTGGGGTTTTTAAAAAAAATGTCGCTTGTCTGCAGAAATTCCGCGTGGAGTTTTGTGGACAGAGGTAAAAAAATAGATGAGCTGGAATTGTTTTGTATTGTTTACGTTGACAGACGAACGTGAAAAAGATATGCCACGTAGCCGTGGAAGAAGATATGCCACGTAGCCGTGGAAGAAGATATGCCACGTAGCCGTGGAGGAAGATATGCCACGTAGTCGTGGAGGAATATATGCCACGTAGCCGTGGAGGAAGATATGCCACGTAGCCGTGGAGGAAGAAAATGTTGATCTACACCACGTTCTCAGAGGCACGCTCAGGGACAAAGTCGACACTCCAAGGAACACAAACCACGTGGGGGAGATCCTAACCACTGCACCACGTGGGGGACATCCTCACCACTGCACCACGTGGGGGACATCCTCACCACTGCACCACGTGGGGGACATCCTAACCACTGCACCACGTGGTTGACATCCTAACCACTGCACCACGTGGGGGACATCCTAACCACTGCACCACGTGGGGGCAGAGGCGAAGCGTCTATATAATCAAATAATCACTGCTTCCCTTCCTAATTTTGAA
>NW_004799249.1:20133-21862 GCF_000002075.1 Aplysia californica | reverse complement strand
GACGTTCGAGTCAGTGAAGCACCTGTAGCCTATTGCTATTGTAGCCCGTTCCAGATTTTGAGAACATGTTTCAAGATAAATATCTCAGCAACTACTTTTTCAATTTTAACCATATTTTTGTGATAGTTATGTGCACCCACGACTTTCGGAAAATTCCAATTAGGTAGCGAGTTAGTGACTGGTTCATTAATTATTCTTTATCATTAGTACATCACATTTAGTGACTGGTTCATTAATTATTCTTAATCATTAGTACATCAAATTTAGAGCTTTCAGTATCTATAATCCAAACACGAAAAAGATGTGCGCGTTCAGGGGCGTGCAAAAATAGAACAAAATGTGGCAAGAAGTGAGTAGTCTCAGCTTTGGCCTACCTTTGTCCTGTGAGCGAGTCAGACGAGTCTTCACGTGGGTTGATGACTACTCTTGGTTGGATGAACTCAAGTCCTTTCTTCTCCCAATACTCGTCCTCTTGACGTTTCACACTGCCGCTGTAAGAATCCAAAAATCACTCTATACAACAAAAACTACCACAGTCATTTTGGCAACGCTGAAAGCACTTTAGTGCGTTTAGTGCGTTTATATATAGCGTACGCCAAAGTCACTAGGCTAGTGTTTTTCAATCTACGCCAAAACCACCACACCGCCAATAAACTAGGTCCACATTTTCTGTGATGTAACTGTGCTTTTGACCTTCACACAGACGAGTTCAATTGGATTTAGATGGGAGAGGTAGGGTGGCCACCGTAGGCAAATGTGTCCGTGCTGTACCACAATTTTATCGACTTGAAATCTTTTACATTTTCCGCTTTCTTTAATGAGCAAAAGGAGCTCGGGTTTAAGCTGAGACGGTGCAAATGGTGGGCTCTCTTGTTGAGTTAATCTTTTATTTCTTCTTTCCTGCTTGCACTTGTCGAATATCCATCACTAAGCAAGAAGGTTTGTCGAGTGCAGGTCCTATTTTTTAAAATAATCTTATTCCGAAACACTTTGCCATTCTTTTTTTTTTCACTTGAAAACTAGTTCTACGTTCTCAAGTAAACCCTTTTCACAGCTTCCACAGTGAGCAACTATCAGTCTCTCTCCTTTTCCAGCAGGAACTTGTCTTTTAATGTGTCCATCCTTTGACTGCCATTCTTTTTGGAACACATGGAGAGCGTTTAGAAGAGTTTCGTCTAAGAAGAAAACCTAGTGTCAATAGCCAACAGTGTCAACGTTTGTCTCCGTGAAGTGTTGCAACATTCAACAGCAAAGTACCCCGCTGTTCCACACAAGTTGCTCGATTCATGCACTCCGCAACAGAGAAGAGAGTGACAGAAAAAACAAACAAATAAAAAACCAAAAACAACATTTGGGAGGAAAAGACAACACGAGATAAGTTTGGTTTTGAGTCCGAGTTTTACGGCACTTGCAACACAAACAGAACAGCGAGTCCAACCATTCGTTTTCCTGTATGAGTTTTACGGCACTTGCAACACAATGAAGTCACAATATAAGTGCCGAGGGCATGCCGGGTGTCACAAGGACGCACCGAGCACAAGGAAGGGGGGAGGAAAAAGACGAGAGGAGGGAAAAAGACGAGAGGGGGGGAAAAAGAGGGAAAGAAACGAGAGGAGGGAAAAAGAGGAGAGGAGGGAAAAAGAGGGAAAGAGACGAGAGGAGGGAAAAAGAGGGAAAGAGACGAGAGGAGGGAAAAAGAGGGAAAGAGACGAGAGGAGGGAAAAAGAGG
>NW_004799249.1:18412-19323 GCF_000002075.1 Aplysia californica | reverse complement strand
CCCGAGAGTACTGAGGAGGCAGCTCCACAACTACAAGTGTTGACACACACAACAAAACCTTAACCCTTCCTCTACCCTGGGTCGCTCAGCGCGCCCACAACTGCAACTACAAGATTTTATTTGACGGCAACTGCAACTACAAGATTTTAATTGACGGCAACTACAACTAGAAGATTTTATTTGACGGAAAATACAACTAGACGATTTTATTTGACGGCAAATACAACCAGAAGATTTTATTTGACGGCAAATACAACTAGAAGATTTTATTTGACGGCAAATACAACTAGAAGATTTTATTTGATGGCAACTGCAACTAGAAGATTTTATTTGACGGAAAATACAACTAGAAGACTTTTATTTGACGGCAAATAAAACTAGAAGATTTTATTTGACGGCAACTGCAACTAGAAGATTTTATTTGACGGCAACTACAACTAGAAGATATTATTTGACGGCAAATACAACTACAACTAGATCTAGAAGATTTTATTTGACAGCAACTGCAACTAGAAGATTTTACTTGACGGCAAATACAACTACAACGAGAAGATTTTATTTGACGGCAACTGCAACTAGAAGATTTTATTTGACAGCAACTGCAACTAGAAGATTTTATTTGACGGCTTTTGCTGGAAGATCCCCACAAGATGTGCTCGTCCCCTGCTCAATGCCGTCATTTCACTAGTCGGGAATGCTTCCCTCATCAGCACAGGCCAGGCACATAAGCTTACAACAGATGGGAAAAAATAAACTAATGCAATATTATTGTATAAATAATTTAATAATGACACTGATAATAATAAACCAAAAAAAAAATAATCGTCGTAATTGTCATAACAATAATAACAACAATTATAACAATAAGGATTAAGATACATGTGTATTTAAAAACATACCCCCCCCCCCCC
>NW_004799249.1:15939-18221 GCF_000002075.1 Aplysia californica | reverse complement strand
TGTGTGTGTGTGTGTGTGTGTGTGTGTGTTTGTGTCTGTCTGTCTGTCTGTCTGTCTGTCCGGCGAGAGTGCCCATCACCCAGGACATCAGGACAATTCACGTTAGGTGGCTAATTAGTGACTGATGGCTAAATTAGTCTTTATCATTAGTACATCCCAGTTAGTGCTTACAGTATCTATAAATAGTCCAAACACGAAAAGACGTGCGCATTCAGGGGTGTACAAAAATAGAACAAAATGAGGCAAGAAGTTAGATCTAGAAGAATAAATGTAGAACTTCTACTTTAAGTTTAAGCTTTGGCCTACCTTTGTTCTGTGAGCGAGTCAGACGAGTCTTCACATGGGTTGTTGATGACGACTCTTGGTTGGATGAACTCAAGTCCTTCCTTCTCCCAATACTCGTCCTCTGTACGTTTCCCACTGCCGTCAATAAACTTTGTCCACTCGAGATGTCGCATTTTCTGTTCCCTGTTTGACGTCTTTCATTTTAAAGGTTGTATTTTGAGACACAATCGTGCCTTTGATCTTCGCCCAGACGAGTTCAGTTGGATTAAACATGTTAATGGGAGGGGCAGGGTGGCCACGGTAGGTAAATGTGTCCGTGCTGTTCCACAATTTGATCAACTTGAAATCTGTTAGATTTTCTGCTTTCTTTAACGAGCAAAAGGAACTCGGGTTTAAGTGAAAATGGTGGTCTCTCTTTGTTGAGCCAATCTTTTATTTCCTCTTTCCTGCTTGCACTTGTTGGAATATTGTCCTCTTCTTCCACTACGTTGTGATATGACGCATTATCCATCACTAAGCAAGATGCTTTGTCCAGTGCAGGTCATATTTTTAAAAAAATAATCAAATTTCGAAATATGTTGCCATTCATTTCCTTGTGATAATCTCTGTTGTCACTCAAATTTGACTGGAAAATTAGTTCTGCGTTTTCACGTAAACCCTTTTCACAGCTTCCACAGTGAGCAATTATCAGTCTCTCTCCTTTTCCAGCAGGAACTTGTCTTTTAATGTGTCCATCCTTTGACTGCCATTTTTTGGAACACATGGTGAGCGTTTCTACAAATTTCGTCCAAGAAAAGCTCATCCCCTTTCTCACGGACGTCTTTCAACTCTCTAAAGTAGGCCTACTTACTCTTACTTTTAAAACAACAATAGGGTTTTTTTTTCGCACAGTAAATTTCCCCACCACTTGAATAATTTGATTTCCTGAACGTAAACCCAACACGTCTCACTGTTTTCCAAAGGCATGTCATTCGAGAGGAACAAATTCATTTCTGTCAAACATCTGGACAATTGCTCGTCGGACAACCTCCCTATAATGGAAACTGTCAGTCTTCAAAGGCGCCCTCTTTTAGCTAGGAAAGTCTCTTCTCCCATTTCGTGCTGCTTTATCCATCTTGACAATGTGCTTCTGTTCCAACCTAAGGCACGCCGAGTTCTTTCTTTTGGATTCCCTCTATCACGGGACAAAGCTCCTCTCTTTACCTCTCTTGTAAAATGGGAGTAGAGCTGAAGCGTAACCTTTTGATGAAGAGTGGTGAAAGTGAAAGTGTGTTTGGATGACTTCTTGTCCCTCATAGTGCAAACAAATCGTGGACACAAAGCGAATTCAAGCACAAAACTCAAAAGGGAACATCCAGTTATTGAAGTTCTTTTGTGAAATTGAAATGATTCAGAATTCCAAAACTAGATCAAGATCTACACCTCTGACTTCTTTTACTTTGAGTTGCTTGAGATGAAAGAAAGAAATTCATTTTTTTTAAAACTAATTATGTAGAGTCTCGCTCCACGTGCGCTAATGTAGTTGAGTAAACAATCCCGTGATTTGAGCAGTGAGCAGCCGAGGTTACTGGTGAGTTTTCCCTCCGCTCCACGTGCCCACGTGCTGTGACGTCCGTTGGACGGATTGCTCACACCTAAGGGCTGTGCAGCATGAGGAGATGAACATATCGAGAGCTGTCGAATGTAAACAACTGATTGTACTAATTTTCCCACTGTTTGATCGGACGAAAGAGCTCGTCCACGGCCTGTACGACTTGTGGGAATTGTCTTTTCAGGTCGGGACTGGTGTGCTGTAAAATTTACATTTTAATTGAATATATAATTTAAATTATATTATAAGGCTATTAAATAGCCTACATTGTCAACGTTTGTTTCTATATTTTATATTTATATATATATATATATAAAGTGTTCCAACATTCCAGACACACAGTACACATCTCTACATCGGCCAGTTTTTCCTCCACATCGGAGGTTCTGCACACACGTTTGCCTTT
>NW_004799249.1:14489-15839 GCF_000002075.1 Aplysia californica | reverse complement strand
GGAGTGCCATTGTTGAAACCAACAAAGAACAGACAATGAGCGAGCGCGTGTGGGCCTGGTGTGAGAGACATCAACTGCACGTGGATCAGCCGAGAGTGACAGAGTGAGCAGAGACTGGCTCTTTCCACGCCTCGCTGGCTTGTCGTTGTGGTTGTTGTTGATGTTGTTGTTGTTGTTGTTGTGGTTGTTGCTGTTGTTGTTGTGGATGCAATCGTTTCTTTGATCTTCGCACAGACGAGTTCAGTTGGATTAAATGGGAGTGGTAGGGTGGCCACCGTAGACAAATGTGTCCGTGCTGTCCACAGTTTCAACAACTTGACATCTTTCCGCTTTTTTGCTTTGTTTAACGAGAAAAAGGATCTCGGGTTTAAGCTGAGATGGTGCAAATGGTGGCCTCTCTTTGTTGAGCCAATCTTTCATTTCCTCTTTCCGGCTTGCATTTGTTGGAATTTTGTCCTCTTCTTTCACTACGTTGTGATATGACGCATTATCCATCCCTAAGCCTGATTGTTTGTCCTGTGCAGGCAATGTACTTTTAATAATCCAATTTCGAAATATATTGCCATTCAAATGATTCATTTCCTTGTGATACTCTCTGTGGTCACTGGAATTTGACGTGAAAATCAGTTCCGTTTTTTTCAAGTAAACACTTTTCACTCCTTCCACAGTGTGCAATTGTCAGTCTCTCTCCTTTTCCAGCAGGAACTTATCTTTTAATATGTCCATCCTTTGACTGCCGTTCTTTTTGGAACTCATGGTGAGCGTTTAGAAAAGTTTCGTCCAAGAAGAAAACCTCATCTCCTTTCTCACGGACGTCTTTCAACTGTCTCAAGTACTAGATCTAGTACTTCTTAAAACAACAATAGGATTTCTTTTACACAGTAAAGTTTTCCCATCATTTGATTTCCTGAACGTAAACCCAACACGTCTCACTGTTTTCCAAAGGCATGTCTTCGATATGTTTATATCGTGGTTATCAGTAGAATATCAGACTACCATCTTTTCAACTTTCTGAGAGCAACAAATTCATTTCTGTCAAACATCTGGACAGCTGCTCGTCGGACACCCCCCCCCCCTCTATGGAAACTGTCAGTCTTCAAAGGCCGCCCTCTTTTAGCTAGGAAAGTCTCGTCACCCATGTCGTGCTGCTTTATCCATCTTGACAATATGTTTCTGTTCCAACCTAAGGCATGCCGAGTTCTTTCTTTTGGATTCCCTCTATCATGGGACAAAGCTCCTCTCTTTGCCTCTCAGTAAAATGGGAGTAGAGCTGAAGCGTAACCTTTTGATGAAGAGTGGAGAAAGTGAAAGTGTGTTTGGATGACTTCTTGTCCCTCATAGTGCAAACAA
>NW_004799249.1:11954-12743 GCF_000002075.1 Aplysia californica | reverse complement strand
GTGATGAGGCACACACACACACACACACACACACATTCACACATCACCCAGCACACATTCACACATCACCCAGCACACATCACCCAGCACACATCACCCAGCACACATTCACACATCACCCAGCACACATTCACACATCACCCAGCACACATCACCCAGCACACATTCACACATCACCCAGCACACATCACACATACATACATGAACAGGCTATATGTGAGGCTCCGTGGTGAAATGAGGCGCTGGTCAAAACGATGAAATCAAAGCAACCATTCGTTTCCCGCCAGTTGGACCAGTTTTTAGTGAATTTATTTATACATTTTTGGCTCATCCCCTTTTCTGTCGGTTGAACCACACACAGCTGTGGATTTTACTGTAACTGTAAGTAGGTACCACAAACCCCCGCCTCTGCGCAGTTGAAAGCGTGTAGGAAGCTCGAAATTTTGTCATTTTTAATCAACCATAACTCTTCTAATTTGACATCAATCTTCACTCCGTTTCGAACGAAGTCAGTTCAACTATTGTTTTTAGCTAAAATCAAACTATTGAGGACGGCACGGAACGAGATATTGTACAGTAAGCTATCTAAAAAGGTCACCGAAATGCACGGGAAAGCGTTTTTCGCGTCATTTTTCATGCCGGCCGCGGCGACAAAAATGTAGGGTGCTTCACAAAAAGCCTTCGCGCTACGCGCCTATAACTGCTATCGTCATGAAACAAAAAGTGCAAGAACGAGCTTTGAATAAGCTTTCACCCGGTACCAAGCGCTTGTTGCTAAAGTTAATTGTT
>NW_004799249.1:10347-11559 GCF_000002075.1 Aplysia californica | reverse complement strand
TACGCACCACACAGCTGTAGTATGATTGTGAAATGTTCTACGCACCACACAGCTGTAGTATGATTGTGAAATGTTCTACGCACCACACAGCTGTAGTATGATTGTGAAATGTTCTACGCACCATGCAGCTGTAGTATGAGTCTGTAATGAGAGAACAGAGACACACAACTACATTATGAGTCTGTAACGAGAGACCAGAGACACACACGAGACATCATTATTGTTCTACATTATGAGTCTGTAATGAGAGAACAGAGACACACAACTACATTATGCACACACGAGACAGCATTATTGTTCTACATTATGAGTGTGTAACGAGAGACCAGAGACACACAAGTACATGTACATTATGAGTGTGTAACGAGAGACCAGAGACACACAACTACATTATGATTGTGTAACGAGAGACAGCATTATTGTTCTACATTATGATACTGTAACGAGAGACAGCATCATTCATTGTTACTGAGCACAGACACACACAAGACCACGAGACATCATTCATTGTTACTGAGCACAGAAAGGAACAGTTCCAGGAACACTCCAAAAAACAGGGACATTTCCAAACATTGTAAACTTTTATTAAGTCAAAAAGTGCTCCAAAGTGGATCAAATGTCGTCTATTTATGGGCTGTGGGGGCCCACAGGTCCCCGGTACAGTACAAAGTAACACAGATCATGGTCAGGGCAAAAGGAGTCTATCTCTCTTCTCTTTTCTCTCCGGGGCTGTCTTACATCTAAGACATGCATGGCTGAAACGTTCTCTTTTTTCTGAGAAAAATCATCATGATATATATACAGCATACTCAATAATAATGCACTTTGTTTATTTACAATGTGGCTTCAATATTCATTTTTGTTCTTCAAGGACAAGACGAGACGAGACATAACAGAAGTCGTGAAGACTTCATGAACGACAGGACAGGACGAGGTTATAGGAGTAGCCATTAAATACAACGGTTACGTTTGAGTAATGATGAGTACTGACGAGACGATAGGACGAGCAGACGAGACCACACACATCGGGCTGGACAGTGTTGTGACGTCACACGTGACGACATAGGTCACGTGACGCGGGTTTGACTTGACTTGACTGAGGACGAGACACGAGACGAGACAGATGGGACGAGACGATGGAGGTTGGAGCAACTCACACCTCCGGGGGAGTATAGCTTCTGGCTGTCTGTGGAGGGGGGTGGGGGGGGGGGG
>NW_004799249.1:7832-10199 GCF_000002075.1 Aplysia californica | reverse complement strand
GGGGGGGGGGGAAGAGAAAGTGTTACAGGTGCGTCGGTAATGTGGACTCACATCATCATCAACTATGACCATTACCATCATCCTCATCATTATTCGTAGCACAGAATAAAAAAAGGGTTGAGACTTGTAGATTTTTCAAATTTAATACAATTTAATCATCATCATAATCACCATCATCATCGTCGTCGTAGTTGTATGCATGATAATAAATAAAACAAACGTACACACACACACACACGCACGCACGCACAAACACACACATTCTCACCTCCCAGCCACCACATACAGCAGCCAATCAGACAAAGATTCCAACATTTACGTAATAAATATCTAGAGTTACAAACTGTTTATCTGTAGATACAACGGCCTGCTAATCGCAGTTGGTTTAGCTGCAAACTGTTTATTTGTAGAGCGAACACCTTGCTAATCGTCAAAAATTCGCTAAATCTCTTCAGGTACAAACTGTTTATTTACAGGAGCAAAAGCCTGGTAAATGTCAATACTTGTTTATCCACAGTTCCGAGCTGCTTATTCACAGAGGCAACAGCTTTGCCCGGGACACGGGCGGTAACTGGCAGAATCTGGGCTCAAAGGGAAGGTTGTTGTTTTTCCAACAACATTGACAGCGATGGAAAAAAAACCCCACACACACACCCGAAAGTTGGAAATTGGAGTTTAGCCCAAGATGGCAATGTGTGGTTGGAGGGTGTTCTGCTGTGGTTTGCTCCTTCTTTCCCATCAAAAATCTAACACCCCTATCTCTCCTCCTTTGTCTTCTTTGTATGTTACTATCTGATAATACCTCTAATCTTTACCATTTATGTGACCTCATTTGCGGGTTCGGGGGTTCGAGCCGCGGACCCGACGTTGTGTCCTTGGGAAAGGCACTTCACACGAATGTTCCTCACTTCATCCAGGTGGGAATGGGTACCCGGCCATGGACAGTGAAAGATCTTGTCAGTTTGGTAGTGTTTGAGCGCCTAGAAATGGCTGCTTGCGCTGTATGCACTATCTGTCTGTCTATCTGTCTGTCTGTCTATCTGTCTGTCTGTCTATCTGTCTGTCTGTCTGTCTATCTGTCTGTCTGTCTGTCTATCTGTCTGTCTGTCTGTCTGTCTGTCTATCTGTCTGTCTGTCTGTCTGTCTATCTGTCTGTCTGTCTGTCTGTCTGTCTAAGTACTCTAGCACAAACAACAAGCAGACGACAACGTGAAGAAACTTACCATCCCAGAACTAGGTCATAATGTCTGCCAGGAAGTTATTTCTGAAATAGACAAAAATACAGGTTGCCTTGGGGAATAGGAGAGCTTTGTCACAATATGTACTACCATCTTTCCTCCTTCTCCTCCTCCACGTTCCTCTACTCCAGTCACATAATGCCTCTCTTTATCTCACTTTGTCCTCTCTCTCTCTGTCTCCCTCTCTCCCCCCTCCCTTTCTCTTTCCCTCTCTCCCCCTCCCTCTCTCTCTCTCTCTGCTTCTACCCTGTTTCTTATAACTATCGTTCATCACAGTTTTCGTTCCCTCTTTCAGCCCCTCCCCCCCACACACACATAATACACACACACACACACACACACTACAGTAGCAAACACTAAAACAACCTGATACTTTTGATAGTGACACTCATAGATTGTATCTCCCTTCCACCAACATTTGAATCGTCCCTGTGATCTGTGAGTACGTTTAGTCTATTCTGGCGTCCTACGGCAAAGCAAAGTAACTACACACTGCTTCATTTTGAAAGAAAGAAACAAAGAACCCCAAGATAAACTAAAACCCTTGACTCCCAGCCTGTCAAAATTGATGAATGTTTCTTAACAAGTTGGTGCAAAACTGCAGATCCCCCGTTCTGCCACCGTCCATGGGACTGAGATCAGTGACTATACAAAACGTTGCCACTTTGACAACCACTACTGTCGACTTAGATACCCCCCCCCCCCTGCATTTGATACAAAATGATAATATGAGCAAAACTTGTGTTTTTAAAACAAATGTATCAATAAAATGTACCAAAAACTCTATTATGTCTGATACGCCTTTATGCCATCTGTATGGCAGTATTGTTAACAGGCTGTCGACATTAACATTTTTACCGTAAGTATCGATGTGCCTATTAACATTTTTACCGTAAGTATCGATGTGCGCATTAACATTTTTACCGTAAGTATCGATGTGCGCATTAACATTTTTACCGTAAGTATCGATATGGTTGACAATCCTGGAAGACAGGAACGTTATCCCCCCCCTCCCCTCCTCCCCTGTCCCTTCACCCCTAACTTCCCCCTCCCCCTCACTCACCCCAGCTCCAGGGGCAGCAGTGACCGGGTTGTTCTCAAACACGGGGATGTTGTTCTCCCCCTCCCT
>NW_004799249.1:3452-4893 GCF_000002075.1 Aplysia californica | reverse complement strand
TATTCCCCCAGCTCCTATTGCGCAATATATAAGCCAGTAAGTGTTCTCTGTTCACCACCCCCCACCCCCCCTGGGGTCACGGGGTAGGGGTGGGGGTGGGTGGGTGACGGGTGTCGGGGTCAAGAGGCAGAAGTGACCAATCAGGTAGAACGGCCAGGAACTGTGAGGCCGGACAGGTTTGACCAGCCACGCGTCCCTCCGGCCAGTGACTGGCCCCACAGACTGACTCCACACAGGGCGGGGAGGACGTGGTGTCTGTGTACACAGGGATGTGCACGGGGAAACGCCGTATCTGCTACTTTGGACAAACTAGGAGGGTTTCGTTTTTGTTTAGTTTATGGCGTGGTCAAAACTTTGAGGTGCAACTTATCCTCAAATATCTCCTGAACGAGAGAATCAATGTCATCCATACTTCGCATAGCAGTTTGTATCAATTTGTCTTAACTAAATCATATTTTTCCAGAACTATTGGGGCAAGATTAAAAAACTTTTCTTCATAAATGTATATAAAATACTTGAAATCTCTGTCCCACGTAAAATGGTATTGTTCACAGCACTTCCCGCTTCTCACACACATTTTGATTACGCATAAATATGGCCTACGTCACAGCTCGTCAATGACAATTTTTACTTGCAAAACCTTTTAGAAGAAATTATTTTTATAGTGAACACATTTTTTGCACTAATGGCTCTCAAAACATGCTTTCAATAAGCATAATGTCCCGATTAGAAAAACGTGAGGTACTTGCTATTAAAAGTGATATTGCCCCAGCTGTAAGCATTGAAAAATGTGTAGAAACCAGCCACTTGGATTTTGTATTAGTATTTGTTAAGGAAGTTTCTGGAATACAGCTTGCGGGTGTTTACGAAAATATTGATCTGTCAAGACAAATTGATACGGTCACTGCACAAATTGAAGAACCTATGTTCGATAGTTGAGGAGATAGACCAGACCATCAATGATTTATTTATAGAGGCACCAGCCATCCATGTCAAGGTGCTGTTTTAGCCTGTAAGATATTTGACAATAAGTCGCGCCACGAATTTTTGACTGCACTATAGTAAGAGTTTTACGGTGCTCGCAACTGCATAAGGTCATATGAGCGCGCCAAACACAAGTTGTTTACATTCCCAACAGTTCACAGCACGGCTTGGCTTAGGTCAATGATCAGATTTTAAATGTTAAAAATTGGAGGTAAAATAACAATTAAAAAATGACTATTTACTTCAAATCAAAATAACTGTACATTTACGATCTACCGTAAAGGTCAATGACCTTTATAAAATCGAGGATTCTGTTGGGATCAACGACGGAAAACAGATCTTGCAAGTTTTTCGCATTTAGAATATGTTCCCTCGGGTCTCTCCGAAATCTGGACATTCAGGTGGAATGTGTCTTCTCCACATGGGTCCGAAACCTTATATAGTCAGTTGATGGTGT
>NW_004799249.1:0-3334 GCF_000002075.1 Aplysia californica | reverse complement strand
CCGAAACCTTATATAGTCAGTTGATGGCAAAGATAGACAGAGAGAGAGGGAGAGATGAGGTGGAGGGATGAAAACAGTGGAAGAGGGGTGGCTGAGAGAGAGAGAGAGAGAGAGAGAGAGAGAGAGAGAGAGAGAGAGAGAGAGAGAGAGGGGGGGTCGTGGTGGTGGTGTAGAGAGAATAACCATCTTCGTCTTAAAACACGGGAAAATAACGACATTCATCATCATCATCACCCAGTGGCAGATCTGCGACAGGCATCGACGATCATGGTTCTCCATTCATTCCTTTGCTCGGATGCTCTTTAAAAAGCTACGTTTCCCTGATCTTTCCCCGTTACCCATTTGTTTAGGCTCCTTAAGTAGGTTGCTCTGGGCATACCCCTACCTCATTTGCCTTCAGTTTTGCCAGTGAGAGATAGATGTTCAAGACTTAGACCTTTATGTCTATCCAGGTGTCCCAAAAACTGCATTTGTCGTTTCCTGATTGTTTTTAACATTGAGCGTCCCACGTGGGCTTCATCAAGCACTACCTCATTTGATTTCTTTTCCTTCCAGGACGTTCTCACCAGTCTCCTAAAAAACCACATTTCTGTTGCTTCTATTTTATTTTCACTGTCTTTAGTGATTGTCCAGCATTCACAGCCATATAGAAGGGTTGACCAAACATGGCATTTCAGAACTTTCATTTTGGTGGTCATTGAGATGTTTCTATTTTTCAGGATTGGGCTCAGTACATTGATACAGGTATTAATTACTGCAGCTCTAAAACACCAATTAATGGCTTCCTCATTAATTCACGTTCGTCTATAAAGCACCAACAAATTACTTCGTCTTTAAAACGCCAAAGAATCATTTCAACTCTTATAAAACACCAATTAATGCGGTCTGTTAAACATCAATTAATTTTTTGCGTCTGAAACCAATAATTAGTTAATTACGTCGTCTTTAAAAACCAATCGATCTAATTATATCAGTCCCAGAACCCCAATGAATTACTTCATCTCTAAAACACCAACTGATTACTTCATCTCTAAAACACCAACTGATTACTTCGTCTTTAAAACACCAATGAATGAGTCAGTTTGAAATATTAATTATAATTAAAGTATTTTGTCTTTAAACCCCTAATTAATTACTTCGTCTTTAAAACACCAATGAATGAGTTAGTTTGAAATATAAATTATAATTAAAGTATTTTGTCTTTAAACCCCTAATTAATTACTTCGTCTTTAAAACGCCAATTAATGAGTTAGTTTGAAATATAAATTATAATTAAAGTATTTTGTCTTTAAACCCCTAATGAATTACTTCGTCTTTAAAACACCCATTAATGAGTTAGTTTGAAACATTAATAGATAAATTCCTTTGTCTCTAAAGTCCTAATGAATTACTTCGTCTGTAAATCATCAATGATGCAGAAGCAACAGAAACAATCTCTAGGAGGTCATCTAGTCTACCATGTTGCATGTACAATAACACCTCTCGCACATTACATGTACTTGCATTCAAAAGTCAGCTCAAATAATGATTTATAATTTGTGGTTTTAGATTACAGAGATAGGCTTAGATATCCAGGGTTTTTTAATAGTCAGAATACAATGTAGCCTACTGTTTATGTGTTGTGACTTGTATTTGTAAAGCACTCGGGGCCTATGTTCTTTCGTTGAGCGCCATGTTAAATGTCATCATATATCGATGTCAGCATTACGAGGAGAAACTACTTTCATTATCAGCATAAAAACCAGCGTATGTTGAAAACGAGGTCTACATTTTGTCGCACATAGCAACGAGGCTCTAGACTAGATCTAGCTGTTCATTGGTGTAGCCAGCGTAAGAATACATTGGTGGCATACTGGGAGGCTGGAGAGTGCTCTAGTGCGGTTTGCTCTTTCTTTCCTATGTCGTTCTATTCTCTCCTTTTCTGTGTGTGTGTCTTTCTCTCCACCAATACCCCCAATCTTCCAGTACTTAGATCACTGATGTGTGTCACAAGTACCGTAAAACATGTCTGTCAATCATGGTCTGACTGGTTCATCAGTATCACGTTGGCCATGTACAAGAGAATCAATTTGCCCAATCAAAAGCTTTGAACGAGCAGCCAATTATACCACCAGGAAAAGAAACCACACATGTCTTTCTTTCACTCATCAGAAGGAAGTAATGAAATTAGACAATGAGGTGAAAACAAAACCGATCAATGACTCGATCATGAAAAGAAAGGATAGAACCTAGCCCAGTAGTTGACCAAAAAAACAACAACCATTTATTCTTTTCTTTCTCAATTAAATTTTTTTTTTTTTAAAGACAATTAAGTGAGAAAAAGCCAACAACCCAGCAATAATTAGATCACGGAAAGGAATCAGTGTCCAGTGTTGAAAGCTAAACCTCATGATGAACATTAAATGACACAAAAGCAATCATTCGATCTGGAAAGAATTTATAGACCAACAGAAAAAACCCATTAAATGAGATATTCTTTTCTTTAAAAAGGAGATAATTAAGTTGAGATTTAAGTGAAAACAAAAAGGAAGCAATAGTTGGGTCCCAAAAGAAATGACAGTCCAGTAGTTGGTAACTAATAGATACCATTGAGAAAGATCAGGAAGTTAGAGAAGTAAGCTGGGGGGAAGCATACTATATATCTATACATTATCTCATCATAAAACCAAATGTTCATCTAGCAGTTGTCAACAAAATTATGACAATTTATTTAAAAAGATAATTAGATCTATAAGTATGACAATTACGTGAAAACAGAAACGGGCAATAATTCGATCACAGAAAGAAATTGATTACAGACCAGTGGAAGAAAGACACAAAAAAACCATAATGAAATTTATAAAGAGCAAGACATAGCTCTAGAAAGAAATTAATTACAGACCAGTAGAAAAAAACAACTTTTGTAAAGAAAATAGAAAGAAAGCAATACAGACAAGAAAAAGAAACACTTTAAAAAAAACAAGATAATTTATGATTTTTGAAAGCAAGACATGGAAAGAAATCAATTACAAACCAGCAGAAAAAAAGACCTTTGTAAAAAGACCGAGTCAGAGAAGAAACGACCTACCCGTCCTAGTGCCGCTGTCAAAGTGGTGCCCACTGCCGGCCGTCGCCTGACTTAAGGAGCCAATGAGATGTGAGCAGGTTCTGTGTGCCGGCCTCTGGGACCAGCCACTGACCAGTTCTGTCAACTGGACGACCCGTCGGACCTGCTCTCCGCCTGTCTTCACGGCCCTTCCTCACGACTTGACCCTCCACCGCCCCTTCCTCACGCTGTCTTCGGCGCCTGTCTTCTGCAACTGTGGCACCCACCCTGGTACTTAGTCCTACCCCC
>NW_004799248.1:20299-22232 GCF_000002075.1 Aplysia californica | reverse complement strand
CATAATAATAATATGGTGTATATCCACACTTTGCAGCATGCCCTGTGTGCTCTACAACTACTATTACCCCAGCAGACCCGAGAGCACCCATAAAATCATTCTCGGCTTTCCGGGAAGCATACAGTGCAAGCTGCAAATTTTACGCGCCCAAGCACTAACAAACTGCCAAGATCTTTCATTGTCTGTAGCCGGATGGGCGGATAGCCATTCGCACCTGGGTGAAGGGAGGGAAATTCGCGTGAAGTGACTTTCCCAGGGACACAATACAGTGCTCGCTAACGAGATTTTTTTCCCGCATGCATATGTATGTAATCTAATTCTCAGATCCCCGGGGCAGTGCCACTGACTGTAGTGTCTTTAGGCCATTCCCAAAGGGGGGACATTTCTCGTTCAAGCATAGTAGAATTGTAAATGGGCTGATTCATCATGTCACGCTCATAACTGTGCCTGATCTACAACAGGGAACTGCGGCTTTTTCTTTCCTAATCCTTACTATTGTCATTTTCCTCTACTTCTTTTGTATGTTTGTCACACTCTTGTGACCCGCTATTTCCGGGGTGCCTTGATAGTCGAAGCTGACCTTGTGCTGTTGAAGCTAGAGAGGTGAGCAGAGCAAGTCTGATTCCCTGTAAACACTTCTCTGTTGACAGTTGACACCCACCCCTTGACGCTCATATGGCCGTATGTAGTTGCGAGCGCCGTAAAACATTCTACTATGAAAAAAATATATAATTCTCGATCCTAGATATCTAACAGCATCTAATGTAGCCAATTCTTCGCGTTGCCAGGTGACAACGAACACACTATTTTGCTTAGAAAGAGAACCACTTCAAGAGCATAACAACTCGTTTTGCGACCGTTTCGAGCTGTGGTTGTTGTCGTTGTTGTTGTTGATAGTGTTGTTGTTGTTGCTGTTGCTGTTGCTGTTGCTGTTGTTGTTGTTGTTGCAGTTGTTGTTGTTGCTGTTGTTGTCGTTGTTGTTGCTATTGTTGTTGTTGTTAGTGTTGGGGTTGTTAGTGCTGTTGCTGTTGTTGTTGTAGTTGTTGTTGTTGCAGTTATAAGTTATTGTTGATGTTGCTGTAGTTGTTGTCGTTGTTGCTAGTGTTGTTGCAGTTGTTGTCGTTGTTGTTAGTGTTGTTGTTGTCACTGTTGTTGTTTTTGTGGTAGAAACAGATAAAACAATGTGAATATGGAAAGAACGTTTCAAAATGGGCGTGCGTTCATTCGTTCTGACACATTTACGCACGAAATGGAAAAGTTGGTGCCGGTTTCGTTGATTCTCGGTTTAGTTTTAGTAAGAGTTTTACGTCACTTGCAACACAATAAGGTCATATAAGTGCCGCAGAATAGGTGTGTTACAAAAGAGTAATTTACATTTAAAAAAGGAGAGATTATAAGGGTGATAGATGTTTTGACAGGAAAGAAAGAGCAAACTACACCAGAGCACCCGCCACCTCGTAATGTTTTTACACTCCCACTAACGCTTCAAATTAAGAAAACCTGACTAGATGGAGTTAAAAAGGTCCTGGAACAACATAACATATCTATCACACACGCTACACACTTTGCACAGGACCGAAACCTGCACCTCCCCTCGACATCCTAAAGATACCAGAGGAAGGAAAAAGCAACAACAACAAAAAACCCCAAAAAAGAAGTAAAATATGAAGTATTTTAAGTAATCGTTATACGGCATTTGCAACACAATAAGGCCATATAAGTGCAGAAGATTAGAGGTGTTATATACAAGACAGTAACAAACATAAAAAAGAAAAAGGGGAGATAAAGACGATAGATGTTTGACAGGAAATAAGAAGCAAACCACACCAGGGCACCCGTCAACCACCCACAAAAAAGTAAGATCAACAAAATCGTCCAACCACAAAGATAATTTTGCATCACGCAGTGTTGTTTTGCTTTTGCTGGGGGGGGG
>NW_004799248.1:16976-18186 GCF_000002075.1 Aplysia californica | reverse complement strand
GAGAGAGAGAGAGAGAGAGAGAGAGAGAGAGAGAACCAGAGAGCCCTTGTGTGCTGACAGTAGTTGTCAGTTCAGAGCAGAGACCGTGATCATTGGTTCAGAGAGCGGAGGTTGTTTCTATTTATAACTGCAACGAATATCCTCCCGCACGGAAGGAAACACGACATGGCGCTACGTCACGCATTGATTTCCTCGCGATGGCGGAAACCTTCGCCGACTGTAGGTTGTTTTAGTTTTAGTAGAGGTTTTACGGCGCTCGCAACTGCATAAGGTCATATGAGTACCAGATGATTAGAGGCGTAACAAGAGAGTAACAAACATAAAAAAGAAGGAGGGGAGAAAAGGACGATAGACGTTTGATAGGAAAGAAGAAGTGAACCACACCGAGCACCCGCCAACCACCCACAAAGTTCGGTCCCCACGGTTTTATGCATTAAAAAAAAATTATGAAATTATGCAAACTGAGCCCCAAAAATGTGAAATTATGCGATTCTGTTAATCTTAACAAAGAATGATGGTGGAAAATAATCAGAAATTATGCAAAAAAACCGATGAAATTTTGCTAAATTATGCGGGGTGCTGCATAAAACCACGGGAACAAGAGGTTATACAGTAAGGTCATTGAGGCTTTCGCTTAGTTTACATAAAGAGTTTTAAGGCACTTGCAACACAATAAGTTTTACGGCACTTGCAACACGATAGGATCACTGTTTTAATAATTAAGAGTTTTATGGCACTTGCAACACAATAAAGTGATAGTTTAAGTAGAGGTTTTACGGCACTTGCAACGCGATAAGATCACTGTTTTAATTAAGAGTTTTATGGCACTTGCAACAGAAATAACGTCATTGATTTAGTTAAAAGGAGTTTTATGACACCAGCAACAAAATAAGGTCATAGTTTTCCTGAGACTTTTACAGTGCTTGCAATACAATAACGTCAGTTTTCGTAAGAATATTACAGCACTTGCAACACGATATGGTAATAGTTTAAAGTAAGAGTTTTACGGCACTTGTAACACAATAACATCAAAGTTTTTGTTAAGAATTTTAGTTAGTTTTAGTTGAGGTTTTACGGCGCTCGCAACTGCATTAGGAATTTTAGAGCTCCACTGCCCTTACAAAACAATAATGTAGAGGTATTGTCACAAGAGAGGAACGACCAAAAGAAGAAGAGATAAGGACGATAGATGTTCGATTGGGAGGACGGG
>NW_004799248.1:13353-14612 GCF_000002075.1 Aplysia californica | reverse complement strand
TAGGACAGACAAAAGCTGCGCACGTTAAAGATCCCTCGGTGGTCTAAAATCGATATAAGAGTAGATCTAGGCTTCGGCCGCCACTCGCGGGCAAAATTCAAAATTTTCTACCAACTGAAAATGTTTAATGTCCCGTGTCCAGTGTGCTCATATGACCTTATGCAGCTGCGAGCGCCGTAAAACACTTATCAAAAAAAAAAAGAAAAGAAAAAGAAAAAAGGACAGACAGACAGACAGGAACAACAGAGGGGGGAAGAAAAACAGTACGACCTATCTACACGTGCCGGCTTCCACTCCAACAATTAGGCGCAAACATGTACCTGCTAACCGCAAACTCGGAACTTTTTTTTGGGTGCTGTTTTTTTGTTGTTTTGTTGTTGTTGTTGTTGTTGTTGTTGTTGTTGTTGTTGTTGTTGTTGTTATTGTTGTTGTTGCTGTTTTTGTAAAAGTTTTTACGGCGGTAACCAAAAACTCGTGCTTTTTGAGACCATGAATGAAAACAACCCAGAGTCACAAAGCGACCATTGAGATATGAAATAAACCACTACAAGAATAATTATAATATTATCGTTCTACGCTTGTAATGGATACTGCAATGCATTGCAATGAATCGGCCCCTTCGTCATTGAAACATAGATGTACATTAAATATATTCTGATCATCCCCTCCCCTCCCCACATACACTCCCTTTTTTCTCCATGTATCATATTTAAGCGAGAACGGCAGTTGGAAGTCGATCTGTTGTCATTTTTTAAAGCACAGTATGTGCAGTTTTTACAATTTTACAGGAGAGCTAAAAACAAAAAAGAAAAAAAGATTTTTTTTAAAGACTCGATCAATGCTATTGCCCAGAAAACAAACTCTTTGCAAGTCAATAATTTTTAAGAATACAATTTTGATAATAACTTCCTTATTATCTTTGTTTTAGTAAGAGTTTTACAGCACTTGCAGCGCAATTAGGTCACATAAAGGCCGAAGACTAGCGGTGTTACAAGAGAGTAACAAGCACTTTAAAAAAGTAGGAGAGAGATATAACAACCACAGATAGATGTTCGATAGAGAGAAGAAGGAGCAAACTCCACCAGAGCACCCGCCAACCATCCGCCATATTAACATCGTTCAACGCTTATCATCTTTGAAGCAGATCGTATTGTCTTATTGGTAACAACAGTCAGTTGTTCGTTGTTTTTTGTTGTTGCTGTTGTTTTAGCTGTTGTAGAATGTTTATTGTTCTGTTGTGGGTTTTTTTGGAAGGGGGG
>NW_004799248.1:7579-9519 GCF_000002075.1 Aplysia californica | reverse complement strand
ACTATCACCCCCCCCCTCCCCGCCCTACTTTCCACCCGAAGTCTGGTACTTTAGAGCAGTAGCTATGAAACTGAAACTTGGGCGACATTATCCAATCGTGCACCAGGCTGGATCGTTACGACGGACGCGACATTTCTGCAGACTCATCCCCCGTCTCGTGGCCCAGTGTGTGTCATTTCCTCAAGACCCGCGCTGACATAGATCGAGATTCTAGTTCTAAATATGCCAGTTTCTGGTAGTATATTTATCCCCCCCCCCCCAAAAAAAAAATGTCCGTAGGTTTTGGCCGGCTGTTCGTCGGTTATTTAAAGGCGAGAAGACCAAACGGACCATTCTAAGTTTAGTTTTAGTAAGTGTTTTACGGCACTTGCAACACAATAAGTTCATATAAGTGCCGAAGATTAGAGGTGTTACAAGAGAGTAACAAACACAAAAAAGAAGGAGGGGAGATATGGACGATGGACGCTTGATAGGAAAGAAGAAGCAAACAACACCACAGCACCAGCCAACCACCCATAGACCATTCTAATCCATACAAATGTAGAGATATATTGTAAAACACACCCACAATATTGTGACAATATCACTGCAAAACACTTTGATCAGTAAGGGGTGTTACTTACTATTGGGTGGAAGCTTACCTAACTATAATCATGCAAGCTACAAAAATAATACAATTTTAAAGTTCCACCCTCTGGGATCCCACGGAGATTACCCCATACTAGAATCTATATGTATGTATATGATATATGCCAAACATAGACTGATACAACAAGGACATTTTCCTACACTCATAAGGCCTCTCACATAAGACAAAAACATGTAGGCCTACCAATATTACAACACACCCAAAAAAAAGTACAACATATTACATGAGATAGATGATCACAAGGGGGCTGGGATCAAAAACAATTTATTTTGTTTTTTTGTTTATAGTAGAGGTTCTACGGCACTCGAAACTGCATATAAAGTCATATGAGCGCCAGAAGATTAGAGGTGTTATAAAGAGAGTAACAAACATGAAAAGAAGGAGGGGAGATAAGGACAATAGATGTTTGATAGGAAAGAAGAAGCAAACCACACCAGAGCACCCGCCAACCACCCACAAACATTTTACAGTCACCGGTATAAAAGACAATCACTTGTACAAATGGCCACTTCCCATTTCTTTCCTTGAATCTTTTCGATTAATAAAAACACTGAAAGACGACCACCTGTCTTAAGATGGCCACTTGTCTTCTCGACTATGGGCAGCCGTCTCAGACATTTTTAACTGTGTTCGTAAATCAACATTGTGATCATGCATCAGCAATGAGACAAGAAAGAACTATTACAACAACCGTACGAGTTTCTTATATCATCTTCACTACATTATTATTATCATCATTATTCTAGACCTTACTCTATATTCTTAGTCGGCCAGTGTTGTCGATAGAGTAAAGAGTAGTCTCGTTCTCATTGCCATAGAAAGTGTAAGCATAATTTCCACAACGAGAAAAATAATACAAATATGATCTAGATCTAGTATCTCCGTTTTTCTTTTGGGAAGCAAAGGCAAAACACTCAATCAGCATATTACATAAGGCATAAGGCTTGATAAACAAGAGTTAAAGGGTCAACCTGCACAAATTTCTCAATTTTAGGTCGAAAAAAGTGTCAACCATTTACAATTAAAACACTAGGCCTCCCAACATACTCAACAAACCGCCCAAAACATTAACAAAAAGACAAAGAGATCAAACTCCTATTTATTTACCTACAAAACAGCAACAACGAGACTCTGCCCCCCAAAGAGAAATATATTTCTCATCAACCTACCAATGATTGATGAAAACTCATTTACACATCTGTCTTGGATCACTTTGTCAAAAACAAAATTATAAATTTATGTAGCCTAATGATTTTGGTGGATTGGAGTTTTTCCCAGATCTTGGAGGTGG
>NW_004799248.1:5268-7371 GCF_000002075.1 Aplysia californica | reverse complement strand
AAAAATAATAATAGGCAAAAGAAATAGATCTAGATCTAGATTTCACAAAACTGTCAGCTTTTTAAAAATAATCTTTAAAGATTATAAGGCTTTTGCAAAATTACATTGCAATTTGCTCATACTTTTAACAAGAGCTCATACTTTTAACAAGATAAAAATAGCTATAAAAATAAAATATAAAGAAGAACTCATATAGATCTAGATCTAGATCTAGATCTATCAAGTTTTTGTGTTGTTGTTTTTTCTAATATTGACAATGCCACTGACTAAGACCGTTTTTTCAGCATCACATGACAAATCTATGTCCACATTAATAAATAGCGGGGAGGAAAAAAATCGCTTGTTGGACTAGGCCGCACTAGGAGCCTTGTTTGTTTTGCAACATCAATTTATTCTTTTCTTTTTTTTATTTTTTTATTACAGTAACAATGCGCTTCTTTTTACTTGCAGAAGATGTAGGCCTATAGATCTATATAAAACTGGATAAACTCAACATGCTTGAATCATTAATAGCCTAAGTAGCTAAATCATGATTAGATAAACCTAAATTCCGGTTTGCTTACTAATATCACTTACTGTCGATCTGCTCGAATACCCCCCCCCCCTTTTCTCTCGCTATCTCTCCAAGGGAACAGCAAAGGGTTCTTCACCCCCTTTTCACAAAATGAACTTGCCCACTCCGTACGCCAGTCTGTCCACCAACCATATCAACATAAATCTAATGAAACGAAGACTTTTGTTAACTGGCAAAAAATAAATAATTAAAACTTCTGCAAAGTTAAACAATCGTATTAAGGACAGTAGCAAACCATATAAACACCAGAATACAAAACATAAACTTTCAATAGAAAGTGAAATCCCAAACAACCTGCAAGCAGGAATGCATACTAATGAGGGAGGGTAACCCCAGTTTCCTAATCGGTGTTTCCCCCCTCAACGAAAAGCAAATAAGGACAATTCCCATAAAACTGCCCCAAACAGTGCAAATTAAAAACTACTATTGTCCCTATTGGTAGATTATGCACAGACTTTGCGCAATGATAGCAGCCAACAAGAGTCCGATTTAGGTCAAATCAAGATGAAGGTAACGTTACTTACGGTTTTGAGCCGGAGGTGAACCGTCAGACAGAAGGGTGGTTTTCCGACGTGGCATTCCCAAACACTCAAACGACAAACGAATCTGAGCCTGTCTTACGGTACTTGTTTCTTGTATTCACCGTCCCGCAACGAACAAACTTCTCTCATTTTCAAAATATATCACCAAATAGATCACATGCTCGCTTATCACAAGCAATTTCAGAAAAATACCAGGGAAATTCTCCGATTCAACATGGGAATTCTCGATCAGCAAAGCACGCCTCGACTGACGTCACCAACCTTTTTCCTTCAACGGCAAGCCGAAACGAGGCTCTCCAAGGGCCACTACTGCTTTGTTATAGCAGCTTTATTTCTACAGTCATGTCCCTTGTTAATTAAAACTTGTATGTATTGCAGTGGCGTTCCTCCATAGACTTTTACTTTACGGGATATCATTGTTATTATTCTAGATCGTGCACCATGGCGTATTTCCGGTTCGTTACGAAGCGGACCACTTCGCTTCCTAAGAATTACACAGTTCTGTCTGACATTTTAAAAAATTACTAACATCATGAGGTCAGAAACCAAATGTTCTATCTGCTCTATCAACAAAGTCGTAAGATGATTTGGAGTCGTTATAATAAAGATATTCAAAGAATTGCTTTCGAAAAGCTTGATAGGATGTGAAAAAAAAATGACGTCAAATTTCTTTCTCAAAACTAAAATTAGGTACTGAGCAGATAATTCTGTGGTAGCGATGTGACATACTTAGGGAGCCATAATTTTAAGAATATACACTGTAGTTGGAAGAAGGTGCCGAGCCTATACGTTCTTATGATGTTGGATTGCGCGATAAAGGAAAGCTTGTCAGTGGTTCCCCTAGATCTACACTGTGTTCATCAACGCCCAACTTAATTGTCGAGTTCGTTGGTTTCTATACAAGTTTCTGTTTGGAAACCAAATCAAGCAAAAACTATAGCCTATTATATATATACATTGTACCGGTATTAGTAATTGCACACATAC
>NW_004799248.1:0-1498 GCF_000002075.1 Aplysia californica | reverse complement strand
CCCCCCCCAACCAATTTCCACTTCCCCTCACGTCTGCGAGTATCTGGATCCAGGCCTAACAACACTGGCGGCAGCGGCCGGCCAACAGATCGCGCGTGATTCAAGCGGACGTGGGGGGTGATCGCTTGTGGTGGGCAAAATCCGGATAATCTATAAGGATAACCGGATACTTCTAAATGAAACATTATCCGAATTCAGACTCCTAACTCTCTTTCCTGACCCGTTTGCCGAAGTGGGTGCACCCATTTATTGAAGTGATGCTAACCCGTTTGTCGATGTGGTTCTAACCCATTCGACGAAGCGGTTTATATCATAATTATTATTTGCCGAAGAGGTGCACTAACATATTATCCGGATTTTGCTAAAGCGCTTCATTGCCCAGCCCTAGGATCGCAGTTCATACCGTGTCTACGAGAGGATGGAAGCAAGGTAGACTAGGAAGGAAGAAGCGAGCGAAAGATGTGACGAACGACCGCGGTGAGTCTATCACTCAGTAAACTCCCGTGTTTGTAGGTGTATACGCTGACTGCTAGCGAGCGGGTGAGTGAGTGAGGAGAGCGCGTGCATTTCAGATTTTCTGCACTGATCAGTGATAATAACCTGACTGACGTGAAAGTAAAAGTGAGAGATTCGCCTTTTCATCAATTTCTTTATGAGGAAAGAAGCGAGGCAGGAGGGAGGGAAGGAGGTAGGTTGGCAGGCAGTGGTTATTTATTGGTTTGGTTCTTGTGTTGTGAATTGTGAGTCGTGAGTGAGCGAGTGAGTGTCGTCATTGATTTTATTCAGCGTACCAGAAAAACGTACCAGATCTAGATATCTAGAATCTAGCTGGGTTTGTTGTTCGAGATGTGTTCACAAGCTTTCGTCTCGCTCTTTGTTTGCGTGTGAGTGATTAAGTCGTGAGTGAGTGAGTCGTGAGTGAGTGAGACTGACAAAAGTGTGATCACTACTTGTCGTAGCACAGCGAAAGTCTACTACTAGGTTTGTTGTTCCAGGTGTGTTCACAAGCTTTCATTTCGCACTTTGTTTGTGTGAGTGCAAAGTTTTAGTAGAGGTTTTTACGGCGCTCGCAACTGCATAAGGTCATATAAGCGCCAAGGGGTGGATGTCAACAGAGAAGTCCTTACAGGGAATCAGGCTTAGACTGCTCACCTCTCTAGCTTCAACACCACAAAGTCTGCTTCGACCATCAAGGCACCTCGACGGAAATAGCGGGTCACAACAGTGTGACAAACATACGAAAGAAGTAGAGGAAAGAGTCGCGAATGAGTGATACTGACATAAAGTATGATAAAGGGTGATCACTTGTCGCAGTCACAGAGTAGATCCACTAGGTTTGTTGTTCCAGGTGTGTTCACAAGCTTTCATTTCGCACTTTGTGTGTGAGTGAGTGAGTCGTGAGTGAGTGAGTGAGTGAGATAGACAGTTGGGTGATCACTTGTCGCAGTCACAGCAGGCGCACACAGGTAAGTGTCTGTATGTTTGTCTATTTATTTAT
>NW_004799247.1:21157-22232 GCF_000002075.1 Aplysia californica | reverse complement strand
CGATAGAATGATGTTTGATAGGAAAGAAGGAGCAAACCACACCAGAGCACCCGTCAACCACCCACGCTATTTATATGAGATTGACGCCATCTGATTAGTCGAAAAAAAGTGCGTATGATCGTGTCCAATAGTGTATTACGTGCATACTTAGTATGCCAAGGTACTGTTACAGATAGAGATTCAAGGACTATAGATGTAAGTCATTGATCTGAGAGCGGTGATGATTTTAGAAATAATGATGGTGATGAGTGATGATGTGGGATTGCATTTAAGTAATGTTAACGTTAGTCCTATCTTCCTCTACCCCAATGAGTCACGAGGGACTATAATTTATATGTATTTGTTCCCTTTATTAGAAATTAATGTTCCAATATCATCTCTTATTGTTCTCATTATCAATTAGATAGTGTTTTCATTACCATTTATGTTTGTCTCTTTTCATCACCTTCTGTTGCTTTCGTTATTATTTATACTTGCTCCCGTTACCATTTATGTTAATTAATTGCTCTCTTCATTACTTATTAATGGATCAATTGTCATCTTCTACTTCCACGATTACTCATTACTCCCGCTCCCTTTGATTTCGTTCTTCAATTATCTTTATTTGTACAAGCGGTGTTAGCCAAATCACAGTAGTGACCTGATTATTTTTCCGGTACCCAAATAGGTTATAAATAGTAGTTTCCAGTACCCAAGCGACGTTCGGTCAAAGGAAAAGGGGAAATAACTGTGAGTTTTGTTGCAACCTAAACAGAAGATTCTAAAAATGGATCTTTGACCCAAAAAAGTAACACTATAATAAAAATTGACAGCATTAGAATAGTGCAAATTCCCACTCAAAACCAACAGCAAACTCTTTGCACTTGACAATCTATACTATTACTCCAGTAGACCTAATAGCACTCTGAAACAGTCTCAGCTACCCGGGAAGCATACAGTGCAAGCTGCTTTTTTAAAGGAGCTAAATCAAAATGTTGAGGCATAGTACATATGAAAATATGTCCGATATTATACAATTTCATACTTCCAGACATTAACGTGCAGCTCTAGTCTGGCGTACATTTCTTCTCCCCCC
>NW_004799247.1:18221-19165 GCF_000002075.1 Aplysia californica | reverse complement strand
GTAGTAATAGTAGAGTAGTAATAGCAGCACTATCATTATCATTATTAGAGGTATAATATTGGCATGGATCATGAGTCTGGACACGCTTAACCCTACCAGCCCTATCCATTTTTGTGTACTCCCTAACCCCAGTCCCAGCCAATACAACAGTATTTCAGAAAAAGAGGCATGCATTCTAAAATGTGATGTAGTATCTATGTAATGAGGTTCAGATAATAACATGTAGCATTGTTAAAAGGTAAATGAATAAATATTATGAAAAAGTAAAGTGTAATTAGGTTCGCTAATTTCGAAAAATGCGCAAATTCGGTATTCCCAGAAACTGAGAATATACGCTCTTGGGACGGTGGGAGGTACAAGCGCTGTTGAAAATATACGCGCATGGGGCTGGAAGGGTTAAATTTATACCTGCCGAGAAACAGTCCATCAATTCGTTGTTCTTCTCCTTCTCGAAAATGGAACTCGGTTATCCAATTTCCCTCAAACGTCACTTTATTATTACCCTATAGTTTAGTTTTAGTAAGAGTTTTACTGCACTTGCAACACAATAAGGTCATATACGTGTCGAAGATTACAGCTTTTACAAGAGAGTAACAAAAACAAAATAGAAGGAGGGGAGACAAGGACGATAGACATTTGATAGGAAAGAAGGAGCAAACCACACCAGAGCACCCGCCAACCACCCTCTTATCATTATCCAGCTCACACATAAAAAACCACCAACAACAGATACGTTTGTTGTTGCGTTAAAATACACTCGGGTCGATTGAATCAGATCGATCGAATCGGATATGACGGTGACATGCGACATGCAGACTCGTTCAGCGATCAGTCATCGTCACCGTGCGATGTTGTTTCGGAAACAAAAGCCAATCCGTCTACGAAGAACAGAAATCGTGTCTGTCACACACACACACACACATACACACACACACACACACACA
>NW_004799247.1:13068-15700 GCF_000002075.1 Aplysia californica | reverse complement strand
AAACTGAACAAAGGGCAAAAACTTTACCTTCGATTTTCTCAAAACAGTATTTTTCGGGATAGCCCCCTTGTGCTTAAAAGCGACCAATTGAACCATCTGCTGGTAGTACTCTTATTATATCAATAATATAAAAGCCATTAGTCGAAAATAAAAACAAGAATTTCACGAATGAGCCTTTCGGAAAGCCTATAAATGGAAGCTAAATTTACCATAAGAAAAGCACTCTCTGAATTCACATAGGAATTCTCATTGTGGGCCCAATCATTCAAGCATGCAAAAACTGTTCTGACCGCTCAGACGATGTTATATTTAAAGTAGCTTTTTATTTAATGAGAAACATACTTTACGAGGGAGTTTTTCCCCCATCAGAACTCTTCTTATAGTTCTAGATTTGGAACATGGGAAACGGACTTTACGTGGGTGATTTTTTTCGTGTTTTTTTTTAAGATTCTTTTTCAAATTTGTAAGGTGAAAAACGAGCTCTTTGTGAGTGTCCTCTCTAAACTTTTGGCGTCGGTAGTCTTGTGCTTAGGCTACCGGACTCATAATCGTGAGATTGCAGGTTCGAGGATTCGAGCCTCAGCTCGGTCCGACGTTGTGTCCTTGGGAAAGGCACTTTAAACGATTTTCCCACTTGGCTCGGTCCTTTTGGAGATGGACGTTAAACTCGGAGGCCCCACCTCTTAAATAACCTAAAAGTGTTGATAGGATTGTTAAACCTACACCATTTCAGCAATTTATTTTTCTAAACGTTTAAATAACCCAGAAGAAAAGGCGTTTATTTACCGTCTCCGGCAGGGCTTCCTATGGCAACTGATACGTTCGGTCAACAAGGAGTCTGAATAATGCAACAGTTTCTCTAGAGTGGAAGAGAGAACCCATCACCTCCTTAGCCATAATATTGTCAGCTCGCTTCCCTAGAATTACAACGTTCTATCTGCACAGTGTCTAGTTTTGAGAAATCTGTGATTAAAATTTAATGTTGAGTTTCACAACATGGTCAAGCTTTTCGGAATGCAATTCTTTGAGTATCATGATAAAGTCTGCGAATTACCTTACGATTTTGAGAGAGAAGAAAGAACATCTATTGGTTTCTGGCGTCATGGTCTTAGTAATTCAAAACGGCCGAAAATTAGAGCTGGGCGGCTAGGTTCCCGATCGTTGAAAGCTAGGAATCGTAGGAATCGACTCCCAACCCAGTTAATTACTTTCTAATGATGTGATTTCTTTCGGTGGTTACTTAATTGGCTCCAAACATCTTTAAGACTTAGGATAACCTTGATTTCGGAACACTACAAAGTATCAACTTTTATTTTTCAAATGTAAATTCTTTAAAAAAGAAGAAGATCCCTCGGTACTCATTAAAAGGAGGTCATACTTTTCTTCCGTAGCATTAATCGTGGTAAGCGGTTCCGGAATCGAGTCGTCGCCCAGCTCTACCGAAAATGTCAGATAGAACTTTGTAATTCTGAGATAGCGGTTGCTAAAACCCGCCGGGCACAGCACTTCACGGCACGCTCTGAGATTCTGAGATCGGAGATTCCCTAAGGGAGTTATTCACCCTGGAGTCTTCTGTTAAATATTCGACTATTTCATTTTTCAATTTTCTTTTTCAATTTTCCATTCTTCTGTTAAATTTTCGATTATTTCTTTCAAATTTTGAATTATTATTTTACGTTTTCAATTCTGTTTTTAAATTGTTTGTTCTTCTGTTACATTTTTTATTCTTCTGTTCCAGTTTTCCATTTTTCTTTGAAATTCAAAATTCTTCTTTTTTCTTGACGGTTTTTTTTAGGGGGGGGGGGCGATCCAACTTCTTAGCGTATGCTAGCGCCACCGTCACCACAGTAAACCCAGGTTTCAGTGCGAAGAAGTCGGTATGGCTGGCACGGGTTTAGCGCCTCTTCAAATGTTTTGTTCACCATTCATACTAAACCACTTGTAAAGGAAATGGATAAGTATGACTGAGAGTATCATTTCTATGCTGATGATACCCACATTAATGGTTCAACATTGTTTACCAACTAAGATGAACTTGTCCATCGTGCTGAAAATTGTATTGCCTTAGTGAAAAAACTGGATGAACAAAAACAAATTGATGTTGAATGATGACGTATTTCCAAGTGGAACATTTAATAACACCTGTCACACGGGTGGTTGGCGGGTGCTCTGGTGTGGTTTGTTCCTTCTTTCCTATCAAACATCTATCATCCTCATCTCTCCTCCTTCTTTTTTGAGTATGTTACTCTCTTGTAACACATCTATCTATTCTTCGGCACTTATATGACCTTTTTGTGTTGCAAGTGCCATAAAACTCTTTCTAAAACTAACTAACACCTTTCACTCACTACCCGAGTGATCCTCAACACAACCCACTAACGCGCCCAAACTACTCATTACTGTAACTGGGGTGATATCACCCTGATTAGCAAGCAGCCTTGTTGTACCAGCACACAGGGACAGGCATCAAAGGGTTAACTTGTCCTCTATCTGCCGCGGGCTAAGGAAGATAATAATATGTGAAGCAGCGTGGTGGAATCAGGCTCTCGTCAAAATAATCAAAGTGAAGAAACCTGCATTTTTCCACAGGTTTGTGAAATTATTATTTTTTTATATTTTTTTTGGCTCAATA
>NW_004799247.1:9956-11233 GCF_000002075.1 Aplysia californica | reverse complement strand
CCCCCGGCCAGGGCACTGACTGAAGTATCTTTAGGCCATTCCCAAAGGGGGGATATTAACATGTTCTTGTGCACAGTAGAATTGTAAATGGGCTGATTTATCAATGTCATGCTCTTAATGTGCCGGAACAACATAGGGGGAACTGCTGCTTTTTCTCTCCTCATCCTAACTTTCGTCATTTTTCCTCTACTTCTTTTGTATGTTTGTCATACTCTTGTGAACTGCTATTTCTGGGGTGCCTACCGTGCCTTGATAGTCGAAGCAGACTTTATGCTATTGAGGCTAGAGAGGTGAGCAGAGTATGCCTTGTTCCCTGTCTGTAAGGACTTCTCTGTTGACATCCACCCCTTGGCGATCATATGACAGTAAAACTTTGCTAAAACAGAACTCAAGTCTTCTGCGTGCGGTGGTGAAGCTTCTAATGACTACACCCCATGTGCCGGTCAGTGCGCCGTAAATACACATATACATTTAAAACATTTAAATTATATATTTCTCTCATTAAGATTTAATATGTAAAGAAAAGTAAAGCTGACTAAATGCACATGTCACGTCAGATGCATCATTCAACCACATGCAGGAATTTAATTACAGGACCTTTAGAGTTATTTAGATGCATACTCGAAAGAGCAATACACGTTAGAGCGTAACAATTTGTCAACAATATGGAGATGTGTAAGAGCCTCTTCGCCACTGAGCAGTTTCGGAAACATAGATGTACACGATAGTGTTTAAAAGGAGGTAACTCTATGGTCGGAAGTAATAATGCCCCTTGCCCCAACAGAATCTAGGTAAAAAAACTGACACACATTTTTCGCTGTCTACAGCAGAGCACTAATTCCCGCCTGGGTGAAGGGCGGGCGGTTTAATTCGTGAAAAACGAATTGTTCACGGGCACAACGTCGGGCCCCTAACCGAGATCCAACCCTCTATCTTTCGGTTGCGATCTCTACAGCCTAACCGCTAGACCACCCACGCCACGCAAGTAAACGCCGCTTTTATTTCGGCCTGCATTTCTCCATCAAAGTTACACCAGAGAGCCTCCCTGGTTACACATAATATTATAATAAATTTGGTAGTTTGACCCAGCAGCTTTAATTATTTCTAAGCGCCCAAAATGGTGTGCAAATAACATACAGTATGCAAAACTTATCCCAAATCCAGGCCACCCGAAATGTTTGTATCTCCCTGACCAAGTCCCTATGGTGTCTTTATGCAGGATTAGAAGTCGGATATATAATCAATAATATTATTCTCTACTCCCACACCCCCCCCCC
>NW_004799247.1:5390-7961 GCF_000002075.1 Aplysia californica | reverse complement strand
GAGAGTGAGAGAGACGTAGAGAGGATTTGGGGGTGGGAGGAAAGAAAAGAGAGAGAGCTGATAGACAAAGAGAAAGAGGGAAAGAGAGAGGTAGAGAGAGATAGTGAGAGAGAGAGAGAGAGAGAGAGAGAGAGAGAGAGAGAGAGAGAGACAGAGACAGAGACAGAGACAGAGACAGAGACAGAGACAGAGACAGAGACAGACTGAAAGACTGACTGAAGAAGACTTAAAAGTACAAACACAGTTCTCAGAAAAGGACGCTCTGTTTGATAGGGAAAACCCGATCTGGTCTAGTATTTCCAAAAGCGAACAATCCGCGAACAATCTTTTATCTGACTTTCCGTTTTGAATAACAAACTACCACTCTCTTCTTGGCCTTGAGAATTTATTATATTTTAAGTTTTACGTCCCCATCGACACAGAAAGTGGGTGGTTGGCGGGTGCAGTGGTGTGGTTTGCTCCTTCTTTCCTGTCAAACATCTGCTGTTTTCCTTATCTCTCCTCCTTCTATTTTGTGTTTGTTACTCTCTTGTAACACCTCTGATCATCGGCACTTATAAAAAAAATTATGACCTTATTGCGTTGCAAGTGCCGTAAAACACTTACTAAAACTAACAATCGACGCAGAAAGGCAGGCTGATTTGATCCTGTCTGTCGTCAGAACAAACTCTGGCTGTTAGGGATACGGCATCTTTGCAGACTGTTAATGTTATACCACGAGGGATTTTGATGAATCTTCCTTTTTTTTCTCTTGCGATTTCAATATTCTGTTTGATAAGTTACACATAAAGTTACTCCTTTTAGAATTCTACATCAGCTACAACTTTTCTGAACGGACTTCCAAATGGCCATTTGGTGCAACGTTAGTACACTTAAAAAAGGGAGCGTTCTTTTTAAAACATAATTTAAACATATTTTTAAAGTATAAAAAACAGCAAATATAACCACTACGATTCGAATGTTCGTGGACTTTAAAATTTGTGAGGCAGCGTGGTGAAATCAGGCTCTCGTCAATTTTTGGGCATGTAGAGTTATTGGTATCATCTTAAAGCTTGTTCACTTGTCTTTATTTGGGTGGGGAAAAAATACCCATTTCTCTTTAATGCAAGTCGAGATATTTGCGAAAGAAGGAGGTGGGGGTCACCTGTTTTCAGAGGTAAAATTAGTGAGAAAATGGCCGCCAAAGATTAGTTATTTCCTTAGCTTAAGAGTCCATGGTAACTAAAAATTTACTTTTTTATGCCTTATTCAACGAATTTCAGAAAAATCCACGCAGAAATGAGTTCTTTAATGGGCATGAAAGATGTTTATCCAAAAAACTAAAATTTGATAAAAATTCATAAACTGCGGAAAAATGCAAGTTTCTTCACTTTGATTATTTTGACGAGAGCCTGATTCCACCACGCTGCCTCACATTTTACACACAGGAAGTCCTATCCTCAAACATACTTAATTTCCTTTTTCCAACACATACAGAGATCGGAGTATAGATTTAATAACTTCTTGATGACTCAAAGTTCACATCCTTTTGACTTTGACATAGTAGATTGTCGATGATAAAATGGGTGAGCATATACGAGGTGAGTTCTGACATTACAGAAATTATTTCAGTCATGAACATAAAAACGATCTATACAAAAAAAATCCCAAAAAACAAACAAACAAACAACAACGTTACTAACAGCAACGATATAACAACCACAACCAGCTTCAACTCAGTATTTTTTCCTTTTTTAAAAATGTAAATGTTTTTATTCCCAAGCTTCATCACGGTATTTTCTCCTTTTATTTTTTTTTGGGGGGGGGAGTGTAGATGTTTTTATTCCCAAGCGCCACAATGTAGATCATTTACGAGGCATGCGTGCTTCGACCCTCTCTGTCGTGGCCACCGCGGCTGAGAGAGATACGACATTCCGGCAGAAAGACCGAGACACTCGATTAAGATTTTTAAAATCCCAACACAGGAATCTTGTTTTAGTTTTAGTAGAGGTTTTACGGCACTCGCAACTGCATAAGGTCATATGAGCGCCCGAAGATTATAGCTGTTACAAGAGAGTAACAAACATAAAAAAGATGAAGGGGAGATAAGGACGATAGATCTTTGAATAGGAAAGAAGAAGCAAACCACACCAGAGCACCCGCCAACCACTCACTCACACACAAAAATCGAACTTGGGTCATCTGTGTGTGACTGCAGTGCACCTAACCACTTCACCGCAGACGCAGGTAGCACCAGCTCTACTTGCAATTACAATGAAAAAAAACAACAACTGAAGTGGTTTGGGTTCAACGCCCCTTTCAACATTCTTTAGTTATTTAACAGGCGGGACCCCCGAGTGTAACATCCATCTCCGAAAGGACCAAGCCAAATGAGAAATCCAAGTAAAGTGTCTTTCCTAAGGACAAAACTTCGGACCGAGCTGAGGATCGAACCCCCGAACCCGCAATCTCACGATTCCGAGACCGGTAGCCTAACCACTAGACCACCGACACCACAGTAGTTACTATGACAACAGACAAAAACAATAGCTTGGTACACTAGAACAACAGCCGCTGGGCAGGGTAAAGTGG
>NW_004799247.1:2534-4305 GCF_000002075.1 Aplysia californica | reverse complement strand
GGAGAAACGCTTTCTGGCTTATCCGTACTCTGCTGTGAGTAGCTGTGGACCTCTACTAGTACCCAGCTATAAGTTGCCCTATTCGTACTCTTCTGTGTGTAGCTGTAGTCCTCCAGAATGTTGGCGTATTCGTAATTCCTTTCACTGTCAGTTGTAAAAATGCATTCTGTTTAGCTTCAAGCTGTCTTATTCGTATTGTGTTGTGAGCAGCTGTAGTCCTCCAGCATTGTAGCTTCAACCTGTCTTATTCGGACATTGCTGTAGTCAACCATCCACCTTCAAACTGTCTTATGTGTACTCTGCTGTGAGTAGCTGTGGTCCTCGACCCGGATTTCAGTTGCCCTATTCGTACTCTTCTGTGAGTAGCTGTAGTCATCCAGAATTTTGACGAATTCGTAAGTCCTTTCACGTGCAGTAGCTAAAGCTTTCTGTTTAGCTTCAACCTTTCTTATTCGTACTATGTTGTGGTCAACCATCCACCTTCAAACTGTCTTATGCGTACTCTGCTGTGAGTAGCCGTGGTATTTCAGCATTTTGGCGTATTCGTAAAACCTTTCACTTTTAGTTGCTAAAGGATTCTGTTTAGCTTCAAGCTCTTATTCGTACTCTGCTGTGGTCAACCATCCACATTTAAGTTGTATTATACGCACTCTGCTGTGAGTAGCTGTAGTCAACTATCCACCTTTACACTGTCTTATATGCACTCTGCTGTGAGTAGCCGTGGTCCTCTACCCAGTTCTGAGCTGTTTTATTTCCACACTGCTGTGAGTAACTCTTGCCCACCACCCAGCTCCAAGTTGCCCTATTCGTCCTCTCCCGGGTGTAGTTATTGTATTCCCCTAGCTTTTTTTACGCTTATCCGTACAGTCCTGTCTACAGCTAGAAAATATTTTATACATATGAATGTAAGACTGTTTGAGAGTGTAATAACCATACTGCTTGTGTGTGCACGCTTGTGCGCGTGTGTGTCTGTGTGTGCGTGTGTGTAAGTAATCTCTGGCTGCCATTTTCTAACTAATTTTACCTCTGAAAACAGGTGACCCACACCTCTTTCTTTCGCAAATATTTCGAATTGTATTCAAGATAAATGGATATATTTTTCACCCAAATAAAGACAAGTGAACAAGCTTTAAGATTATACCAATAACTCTACACGCCCAAAAAATTAACGAGAGCCTGATTCTACCACGCTGCCTCACAAATGTGTGTGCGTGATGAAACACTAAACCAAAGTGCCAGGATCTGGACATTAAGGATGTATCTTATGTTATCTTATCTTATATTATCTTATAATAGCCCTCTACCCAGGTCAAAAAGATAGATCTATATGCACTTGATCTAGCTTACCGAAGGAGGCCAGACCCCAGAAAATTATAAGAAGATTGACTAGCAGACTGAGATGATTAAACGATATCTGATGGAGATTACAAGAACTTGGGAGAGCTGGTGTATATTAAGAAGGGCGCTCTATATGAGAATCTTTGCCTTTTTCATTACAGGGAATGGATGCAGATATGTCTAGGCTATATTTCCACTTTATCCTGGATTTCGTTTCCTGTTCACCAAGAGAATAAGTAAGATAATAGAATGTCCTTGCTTTTATGAAGATTTGGGTTTGTTTTGTACGGATGGGATTACACGCTGGAAGAACTGGTAAAGAGAATAAGGTCAGAAAACGGATGGAGATGAAGGTGAATAGGTAGATGGGTATTGAAGAAGCGGGGAAAAGAAAGAAAGAGTGTGAGATAGAGGGAGAGAGAGAGAGAGAGAG
>NW_004799247.1:0-1533 GCF_000002075.1 Aplysia californica | reverse complement strand
AAGAGTAAGAATAGAGACAAAGAGAGACAGGGAGACAGACAGAGAGAGACCGAGGAAAGAGACAGACAGACAGATACACAGAGAAAGAGAGAGCGGGGGGGGGGAGAAAAAGAAAGAAAGAAAAAGAGGACATATACCGGAACTACTAGAGGGCAGCCGGCTTCCACAGATCAAATGTCATCTCCTGGGATTATATCCGCGGAAAAATGCTCCCCTTGATGTCTACGTCTGTTGGACACACAGTGTACTGGAACTTCCGCTTTCCTTAGAGCATGCATCAGAATAACATCGAGTAGGTATCTAGAAACACGGACAATCAATAAACAGCTGGAAAGAACAATTGTAGCGACAGAGTTGTGGTTCATAAAATGCATGCTACGTATCCCATGGACAGATAGAAAAACAAATGAAGAAGTCTTGGTTTGAAGCAAATTGTAGACGACAGCTTATGACGAATATAAGAAAGCGACAGGCAAATTTCTTCGGACACACAATGAGGAAAGAAGCATAGGAGAATGTTGTAACAACCCCCTCCTTTCTCTCTCATTCTCAATTGCCAATCTTTCTATCTTTCTCTCCCTGAAATATAAACCAAATCCAACCACTCCTCTAGTTTTTCTCGATCTCCCCCTCTTCCGATAATGAAAGATCCACTCAGTTTAGTCCCCCACCGAAAGCCCTGTTCTGTGACTGCAAACATTTCGCGCTCACATCGATACAATCTCGCTCACGCTAGATGGATATTGCTTCGGCCTTGACTCCAGAGGTCAAATAGGTCAAGTGCTCTAAGCAATATGAGTAGTAGAGCTTCCTAGCAGACATACAGACTTACTCGATCAATGAATTTCCTCCTCGAATGAACAGCAATCAAGTCTCTAGTTTAAGTAAGAGTTTTACGGCACTTGCAACACAGTAAGGTCATGTAAGTGCCGAAGATTAGAGAAGTTACAAGGGAGTAACAAGCACAAAAAAGAAGGAGGGGAGGTAAAGACGATAGATGTTTGATAGGAAAGGAGCAAACCACACCAGAGCACCCACCCACCAAATAGGTCTAAGAAATATGAGTATAGCTTCCTAGCAGACATACAGACTTACTCGATCAAATGAATTTCCACCTGGAATGAACAGCAATCAATTCTGTTTGCGTGCAAAAGCAAAGAGCCTATTCCTTACATTTACATCTTCGATCTAGATCTATAGTGCGGTCAAAAATTTAACCGACAGTCCAGTCCTAAGTGAAGGAAAGATTTCAGAACTCAAACGTTTAGAAGTCTACGCTCGGAATAATCCATTTGTGTCTGGAGGGATAGAGAAAAAAAGAAGAAAAGAAAGAAAGAAAGAAAGAAAGAACCGGAAAAATATATCACTACAGCAAAAAGAGTTTTGCTTATCCCTAGGGCAGTCGGTGGCGTGTCTGGCTACGTGAAAGAAATAACTGAGATTATTAAATTCGCTTAAGTAAAGAAAAATGTAATTTTCCCAGCCCCCGTATGTCTAGACGGGTCACATTCAGCGGAGATGAAATCCCTACAG
>NW_004799246.1:20527-22155 GCF_000002075.1 Aplysia californica | reverse complement strand
GAGAGAGAGAGAGAGAGAGAGAGAGAGAGAGAGAGAGAGAGAAGAGCAGAGAGGAAAGGCGACAACGACAAAGAGACGAGGAGACGAGATGACAAGAATATTTAAGAAGCCTGCGTACGGGAAGAGACGTGATGTTAGTACAGCCAAAAAATACACCGCCCTGACGAGATCTCTTCTCTGCCGAGATCTCCCGGGAGGGGCCGCCATGTTGATGACGTAAGCAAAAGTGGGATTACCTCCACATGATCTCTCAGCAAGTGGATAGCGTCAGAGAGTCTCTGCTCCACCATCCCCGGCTAGCAGGGAGGTGCGGGAAATAATATTATAATATGTCAATCTGCATCCTTTTTTTTTTTTTTTTTCTTCTTTCATTCATAATATGTGAGGCAGCATGGTGGAATCAGGCTCTCGTCAAAATAATCAAAGTGAGGAAACTCGCATTTCTCCGCTGGTTTGTGAATTTTTATCAAATTTTTGTTTTTTGGCTCAACACCTTTCATGCCCATTAAAGAACTTATTTCTGTGTGGATTTTCTGAAAAACGTTGATTAAAGGCACACAAAAATGTCAATTTTCAGTTACCACGGACTCTTAAGCAAAGGAAATAACGAATCTTTGGCAGCCATTTGCTCACTAATTTTACCTCTGAAAACAGGTGACCCCCACCTCCTTCTTATGCAAATATCTCGACTTGTGTTCAAGATAAATGGATATTTTTTTCATCCAAATAAAGACCAGTGAACAAGCTTTAAGATGATACCAAAAACTCTATATGCCCCAAAATTGACGAGAGCCTGATTCCACCACGCTGCCTCCCATATTCCTCAACCATTCCCAGCAAGCGGGGAGGTGCAGGAAACAATACAATTATACATGGTGTCCATTTTTTTATCTTCTTTTATTTTCATTTTCTTTCATTCATTCTTCTTTTGGTAAATAATTTTACAGCGCTCGCAACTGCATAAGGTCATATGAACCCTCAGGACACTTTCAACATTTTCAGTTTGACTGGAATTTTGAATATTTCACCTCTGGCATTTATTTTTTAAACATTATTATAATGACACTGTGAGACAGCCATTTTTTCCCCTCAACAACGAGTGGCCGTATTAAACAGTTTTAACTGCCTGTTTTTCCAGTTTGAAGAGGTACACCAATTGACCCTAGTCTCATTCCTCTTCTTAAACTAGTAACAGATTCAGAGGGATTCAAACATGTTGTGTGGGTGGTTGGTGGGTGCTCTGGTGTGGTTTGCTTCTTCTTTCCTATCAAACATCTATCGTCCTCATCTTCCCTTCTTTTTTAAAAATGTTTGTTACTCTCTTGTAACACCTCTAATCTTCTGGCGCTCATATGACCTTATGATGCAGTTGCGAGCGCCGTAAAATCTCTACTAAAAAAAAAAAAAACATTTTGTATTTAGGTGATGTCCTGCCCGATATAAACAAAGCATTGTGCTTCTCCTGAAAACCTCAAATTTTGACATACGCCACAAATGAACGACAGCAACAAAATACAGTTGAACCTGTGTGCGAGACAACCACCCACTGTGGAGGAGACAAGTGGTCACCTTAGGCAGGTGCTCCTCTGGGATTGTCTCATTATAATAGAGAAAAAAAACACAAGGGG
>NW_004799246.1:18259-20083 GCF_000002075.1 Aplysia californica | reverse complement strand
CCCCTTGTGTTTTTTTTCTCTATTATAATGAGACAATCCCAGAGGAGCACCTGCCTAAGGTGACCACTTGTCTCCTCCACAGTGGGTGGTTGTCTCGCACACAGGTTCAACTGTATTTTGTTGCTGTCGTTCATTTGTGGCGTATGTCAAAATTTGAGGTTTTCAGGAGAAGCACAATGCTTTGTTTATATCGGGCAGGACATCACCTAAATACAAAATGTTTTTTTTTTTTTTAGTAGAGATTTTACGGCGCTCGCAACTGCATCATAAGGTCATATGAGCGCCAGAAGATTAGAGGTGTTACAAGAGAGTAACAAACATTTTTAAAAAAGAAGGGAAGATGAGGACGATAGATGTTTGATAGGAAAGAAGAAGCAAACCACACCAGAGCATCCGCCAACCACCCACAGCAAGTACTTGAGGAGCAGTGCTAGAAAACACATAGTACAAAAACAAACCCTCATACTCTGACCCTCGGAAAAGTATTTAATACCTTTCTGACATACTGGTTGGCAACTATGCATATATATTTAATGTTTTTTAAATACGGGTCAGAAACAATATATATTTAATTCGTTTCTGACATACTGGTTGGCAGCAGTGAGCACTGAATAGTTTTTCAACGCACTGGTGACCAGCTACATATATGGCCTGTAAGAGCTAGGTACTCACCAGTGAGTGTAAATGACTTCCCTCGTAGGCTGCAGAGTTGGCGGGCTGGCCGGACGCTGACCGGTTCCACTGTTGTGACTGGGATCCACCTGGAGTTGTGTGGGTGTGAGTGAGTGTGTGTGTGTGAGGGTGGTTGTGTGCGTGTGGGGCGGTGGTGTTGTAAGAGGGAAAGAGTGGACAGTGGTCAGAATACAGAACATGGATATAAAACAATCCTCCACACATAGACAAACGCACGTGAATATGCACATGCACACACAAAAACAAACAATATAATCGATAGACTTATTGTATCATCCACAGAGTTAATGAACAATCTTTCATCTTTCATCCTAAGCACTCTCAGCATGCCTTTCTCAGTTTTCAAATAGATCCATTCCCCTTGCATCCCACAGTTATTAGTTTGCCAAAATGAGACAGACGTAGCAATCATCAGTCCAAAGAAAAGTATGCCTTTTAGTTGTAAAAAATGTCAAAATTTCAATAGTATTTTCACAAAACTATGGGTCAAGGAGTTTTAACCCTATCATTCTGATGCCCTATGCCTATCCAGGGATGTAAATCTTCCGGCTTTTTCCATTTTAACCGGCCGCCTTGCCATTTGAGCCCCAGCTTTTAACAAGTCTACAATAGACAATACATATTATATATATATATATACTAAATAGAGATTATTTATTGTACTAGAGGGAAAGAAACAAATATAATTTAGTCTCGCTGTATTCTTATTTCAGTCAGTCAGCGCGCGCCGTATATTTTCCGGCTTTTATTTTCCAAACCTATTTCCAACCCTGCCTATCACTCTTGGTGCTGTGCTACACCACAACCACTACCATCTGAGCACTCACCTGTCATGGGTGGAGGGGAGGAGACAGGGGTGGAGGGGTTCGAACCCCCATAGCTGCTGCTGGTCTGTTCTGTAGAATATATCTGTGGAGACAACAATTTTTTTTTGGTTTGTTTTAGTAAGTTTTTTTTACAGCACTTGCAACACAATAAGGTCATATAAGTGCCGAAGATTAGAGGTGTTACAAAAAAATAGAAGGACGGGAGATGACGATGATGGATGTTTGATAGAAAAGAAGGAGCAAACCACACTAGAGTACCCTACAACTACAACTACCCACAGACAAGGGTTCTTTAGAAATAGTC
>NW_004799246.1:13981-14958 GCF_000002075.1 Aplysia californica | reverse complement strand
GTAGAGAGCCATCATACAGGGTGGACGTGAGGATGGACAGACGGGGAGGAGGTATAAAGTCATGATACAGGATGGACGTGTGGATGGACAGAGCGGGGGGAGGTATAAAGTCATCATACAGGGTGGACGTGTGGATGGACAGAGCGGGAGGAGGTACACATATACATGAGACGTCATAATAGACAAGTTGTACATGGGTATAGAGAGACACGATGCAGGATAACTGAGAAAATATGCGTAGGTAGAGGGGCTGTTTGATTCGTTGCTGCCCCCCCCAACACAAAAAAGGTAGTAAGATCAGAATTTAACAGCACTTACAACGTAATAGTAGGTCAATTTGATCTTAAGTGCCGAAGATTGGATGTGTGACAAGGGAATGAGAAACAAAAAACGGAGGAGAGAAAAAGACGATAGAGATGAACTGGTGCATACATTTGCGAGGAAGTTGGATGGATGGATGGATGGATGGAAGGATGGATGGATGGATGGATGGATGGATGGATGGATGGATGGATGGATGGATGGAAGGAAGGAAGGAAGGAAAAAAGGACGGACAGAAACATGGATGGATGGATGGGACGGATGGATGGATGGATGGAAGGAAGGAAGGACAAAAAGACGGACGGAAACATGGATGGGTGGATGGACGGGTGGATGGACGGGTGGATGGATGGATGGATGGATGGATGGATGGATGGATGGATGGATGGATGGATGGATGAAAAAATAAAAAAGGGAGAGAATGTATGACAGATGGTCAGCCAAATAAGAAAAGGGAAGTGTGTTTGTGTTTGTGTTTGTGTGTGTGTATGCGTGCATGCACGCGCGTGTGTGCGTGTATATGTCATACAGAGGTCAGCGAGTGCATGTACTCACCCATGAAATACTCGCTGTACATGCCAGGCTTGGGGGAGTTGTACCTGGGGGAGTCTTGGGGGAACTCTTCTGGCCCGGGGGAGTATACCTGTGACACACAC
>NW_004799246.1:6909-8165 GCF_000002075.1 Aplysia californica | reverse complement strand
TGTGTGTGTGTGTGTGTTTGTGTGTTTGTGTATGTCTGTGAATGTGTGCGTGTCTGTTTGTCTGTGTTTATGTGAGTGCGTGTATGTCTGTTTGTGTTTATATGAGTGCGTGTATGTCTGTCTGTGTCTATGTGAGTGCGTGTATGTCTGTTTGTGTTTATATGAGTGCGTGTATGTCTGTCTGTGTCTATGTGAATGCGTGTAGGTCTGTCTGTCTGTTTATGTGAGTGCGTGTATGTCTGTCTGTGTTTATGTGAGTGCGTGTACGTCTGTCTGTGCGGGCATGTGCGTGGGCGCCCTTCTGACAATCAGCCACTCTTCAGAACAAACTGTTCTCCTGCTTTGCCTGACAATCAACAAAATACTGTTCTGCTCCTTGTGAACGCCGTACTCCAACTGAACGCAACGTGGATACTCTTCAAGTGAACGCAATCCACCAACTCAAACTGGTTGGTATAGTCTCCTACTGAAAGCAGTCTACCATTTCCTGTGGTAGTGAACGCAGTACTCCGCGCTCGAATGCAGCATCATTCTCCTCCTAGTGAACACCAATATTGAACGCCGTGTATTCTTCTGCTAATGAACGCAGTCCACCAATTTAAACGCAATATAATATTTCCTTCCTCGTGTTCAAAACAAGTCCTTCAACTCAACCAGTATCATTCATTTTCCTCGTGAACACCAATTTCGAACGCAATTTTACCTTCCTAGAGAACGAAGTACCTCAAGTGAACTAGCATCATTCTCCAAATGAGAACACCAAATGAACGCAATAGTAATCTCCTAGTGAACGCACCGCTATCCTCTTAATGAATTCAGAAGTATATTAAAATTTTCTCAAAGTGAACGCACCGTTTTCCCTACTTAAAGCACGTGTTTTTACATTACTGAACACATTGTTCCTCTCCCGTCGAACGCAATCCTGCATCTGAGACCAGCATAACTCTCCAAAAGAAAGCGCAGTTTGTCTACTGAACGCACTGACATTTTCCTAAAGAAAGCAGAAGGGTTCTCCTCCTCCCGTTCAAAGATCAGCGGCGGGTCCGACACAAATGCACAGCCGTAGTTTCCGTCGTTCCTGTCTGCACAGTCTACTTGTGAACACCCCGCGGGTATATATAATAATATATACTGTATCCTCCAACATTGGCACTTGCTAAAATATTAAACAAATAATATGACTACTAATCTTTGAGTCTTACAGTTTTCGTTAAGGGTTTTACTTATTTATTCATGTTATTTATTTTATTTATTTA
>NW_004799246.1:4651-6413 GCF_000002075.1 Aplysia californica | reverse complement strand
ACCATTATTGTTGTTGTTGTTGTTATTATTATTATTATTATTATTATTATTATTATTATTACTATTATAATCAAAATTGTCCCCATTCGGGAATGGAACGGGCCTCCTGGGTGCGATGGCCACCCACCTAACCGCTACACCACAGGTGCCAGTATCCCTGTCTAGGATCACTGACGCCATGGATGTTTGAAAGGAAAAAAAGGAACAAATTACATGAGAGAGCCCGCCAACCACCCATACCACATCCTTAAATAGCGGATCTACACTACGTGACAAGATAACAATAACACACTCCTCGCTTTCATATCAAGACAACTGCAAAACAATGTCACCTCTCTTAAATCCAACACCACCCTTGCCATCAAAAAATTAATTAACAAAATAAATAAAAACAACGTCGTTTCCTAAAACAAGTGGGGAACTACACGTCATATTTTACATTGATATGTCACTGCGTAGAAACTACACACGCTCTGCCTTGTGACACAGCAGATACCACGTACTACACGCCCCACGCCTTATGACACAGCTGTGTACTACACGCTCCATGCCTCATGACACAGCTGTGTACTACACGCCCCATGCCTTGTGACACAGCGGGTACTACACGCCCCATGCCTTGTGACACAGCTGTGTACTACACGCCCCACGCCTTATGACACAGCTGTGTACTACACGCTCCATGCCTTGTGACACAGCTGTGTACTACACGCCCCCCACACACACGAGATAAGAACACGGTCGACCTACTTCTACACATCCCTTTGCCTTGGGAGCAGGCGCTACACACCGAACACACTCCCGACACACAGTGCAACCTAGACCCTATGTTTAGTGACTCGGGGGACACAATAAAATTACACCCTGCCCTACACACGCTAAGAGACACGGCGCAATCTACTTCAACACACCCTGCACGCACGTTTACACACCAGAACCACACAGCGCACTCAACTCCTACACGCCGTCTTGACTGGTGACACAGCATGTACTACACACCCTACACACACACAAACTACACACAAAGCGATCCAGTGACACACACACAGAGCCCCCGGCCACCAACTCGCCAGCCTCTCCCTTACTCAGCACACACATAGGAGGTCTAGGAACGTCGGAGTCTGAGTGAGACATACAGGGCAAGTGGAGCCAGTGGCAGCACCCAGTAGCGGGCCTTTCCTACTTCACTACCACTACTATACTACCACTACACTACACTGAGTGGTCATGGGGGATGGGGGGGGAGAAAAAGGAGGAAAGGAAGAGAGAGGGGGAGAGAGAGAGAGAGAGAGAGAGAGAGAGAGAGAGAGAGAGAGAGAGAGAGAGAGAGGGGAAGTGGGGGAGGGGGAGAGGGGGCGAGGATACGAGGATACTCTCATTACTTTAGTTGTGAGTGGGCGTGTAATCTAGAGTTGTTATTAATGCTAGAACTAGTAGAGAGAGAGGAGAGGACAGAAGGACTGAGACAAGGACGAAGACGTTGATATAACTCTTGGAGAACGCACATTCTGGTCATTTCACCTCGATTTGGCGGGATTTAGGATTTTTTTTAAATCAAGCATAATTTTATTATTCGTACATATTTTTTCGATTTTGTTTTCTTTACCTAAAACTCACAAAGGCAGGCAACACCATGCCTACTTCGAAATAGGCAAATATCAATGTTTCTAGTTCAACATTGCCTCTGGTATACTGATTGGAAACATATTATACATACATGTGTGTGTGTATGTGTGTGTGTGTGTGTGTGTGTGTGTGTGTG
>NW_004799246.1:1598-3174 GCF_000002075.1 Aplysia californica | reverse complement strand
ATAGAAAGAAAGAAAAGAAGTAGGACTAGGCTAGGATAGACATACACGATAGAAAGAAAGAAAAGAAGTAGGACTAGGCTAGGATAGACATACACGATAGAAAGAAAGAAAAGAAGTAGGACTAGGCTAGGATAGACATACACAATGGAAAGAAAGAAAAGAAGTAGGACTAGTGGGGGAAGTCCTCAATCGACTGGAAAAAAGAAATAAACCAAAACGAAAAACAAAAAAAACCCAACAAAACCAAGTAACACTATAAAAAAACAAAAACAAACAAGGAACACTTTTTAAAAACCCAACAAAACCAAGTAACACTTTAAAAAAACCCATCAAAACCAAGTAACACTATATAAAAAACAAAAAACAAGTAACACTTTTTAAAAAACCAACAAAACCAAGTAACACTTTTTTTTTAAACCAACAAAACCAAGAAACACTATAAAAAAACCCAACAAAACCAAGTAACACTTTTTAAAAAACCCCAACAAAACCAAGTAACACTATAAAAAAACCAACAAAACCAAGTAACACTTTTTAAAAAACCCCAACAAAACCAAGTAACCAAAAAAAAAGAAAAACAAAACAACAACCCAGCCCACCCCGGCTTACTCTGACTGGCTTCAGCTCGATGAAATCCCTCTCGCCGTCGCGTAATCGAATCACGGAGGACATAATCGGCCGGGCGATACCCGGGTCGTGGCCGGCCATAGTCCCGTCTCCTCACGAATACACACCACACAATATTATAGACCTACCACACTACGACGAATCCACGAGTCCACAACAGCACACACGAATACAGCCGACGATTCCACCACACACTCCGCAAGTTTTCAGCCGCTATCCAACTTTTTTTTTAAAAGCAAAACGTTCACTTCAGAGTTTGGGGTGAGTCCGCATGCAGCACAGCAAACGCTGACGACGGCCACATTTCGCCAGGAGCGTGGTTAGGGATCCCAGAAACACCGCGAAGAATAAGGTTCCTCGCGCGTCGCTCAATTAAGCACACAGCAGAGAGTCAGCGACAAATATCTGCGTTCATCCACAGTGCGACAAGTCCAAGCTCTCAATACACGTCCAGTTAAGTTTAGTTTGTTACGGCCACAGTTTTACAGCACTTTTTAGTTTTGTTAAGCGTGTTACTATGTAAATTTCAATGATGGATAAATGAGTTACACATCCTGATCGACTGAATAATACTATTGTTAATGATTGAGCTTGAGATAAACCCAAATAAACAAAATAATTTTTTAAAAATATTTTCTTCTTGCTTCTCTTTCTTAATGTAGTTGTTTTCTGCCCAAACTGACACGGTTTGGAGGAGGAAAAGCCCTCGGGGAAAATTTGCCTCAGGGTAAAAACACAGTAAGTAAGGGGAAACTATCGTATGAAAGATAACAGTAAAAACTTTAACGCGGTTACTTCCCTTGCAACATGACCTCGGTTTTTAGACAACTTTCTTTTTGTGGTCTATTCTACTTCATTCCAATATCACACGAGATATTATTTATGAATAAACGTCATATCTCTCTCTCTCTCTCTCTCTCTCTCTCTCTCTCTCTCTCTCTCTCTCTCT
>NW_004799246.1:0-1253 GCF_000002075.1 Aplysia californica | reverse complement strand
CCCACCCCAACACGACCCCAACAGAGTCCTCCCCGCCGCTGCAGCTACCTACCACACAAACCAAAAAAAACGTGCACGACGATGCACACAAGAACTCCCGTGACGTGAACACTACCCCCCACCCCTCCCACCCCTATTCCCCTCACCCTCCTGCACCGCACCGCACCATACCGCACCACACGCACAGATGTGCCGCACCTGTGAACGCACTGCCCCACCGGAAGTGAACACCACCACCACCTTCACCTCCTTCTCCTCTTTCACCGACAGCGCAAGATGCCAGAATCCAGCAACTGACGGATCAAGCACATGACGAGAAGGAAATCTTTTGCGTTATTCTCCCTTCGCTTGTCTAGAAAGACAGCGGGGAATTTCTCTCTCAGTCTCAGACTCAAAGGAAGGAGAAAATTCCTTAATAATAATTCTTTAGCTATGGCAGAGAGATGTTCTCCGTGACGAAGGGGAAAAAATGAGTAAAGGGGGGAATTTTTTTGAAAATTCTTCACGCCCCACAATTGACACTCATCTACATAATTGGGCGGCTTATGGTTTGGAGGGGGGAGGCGGGGGGCAAACAAAAGTTACAAGCCAACAAATCACACGTTAGTCAGAAAATACCTCCCGTGTTTCTAATATAGGTCAAAAGACTTAACAATTTAAAATTACACTAGACTCTAGACAGACAGAGAGACAGACTGACACGTTTAATGATGGGCGGCAAAGTATGGCACATATCTTCAGAAAGAAGTATTCCGCACGGGGAAAAAAAACTTTGTAGAGACAGGTGGACGGCAGACAGATCATGTTATGACAAACAGACAGACAGACAGACACACGGACGGACAGACAGACGCGGACGGACGGACAGACAGACGCGGACGGACGGACGGACGGACGGACAGACAAACAGTAAACCAAAGTTATCTACTCTAACAGAGAAGAGTTCCGCGTCACGGTTTTCCCATCCGTCAAGTGTGGTAATCTCATTGGTGCCGCCTTCTGTGAGTGCAGGTGTGTCTTATGTCTCCGCCTTATGGTCGTCTCGTCTCTCTTCTCTTCTCGTCTCTCTTCTCTTCTCTTCTCCTTCTTCTCTTCTTCTTCTTCTCTCTCTCTCTCTCTCTCTTTTCTCTCTCTCTCTCTCTTTTCTCTCTCTCTCTCTCTTTTCTCTCTCTTTCTATATCTCTATTTCTATGTCTATCTCTTTCTTTCTATCTCTATCTCTTTCTTTCTATCTCTATATCTCTCTACCTCTC
>NW_004799245.1:21279-22321 GCF_000002075.1 Aplysia californica | reverse complement strand
CGAATCGAAACTTTTCTTCCGTAGCATTAATCGTGGGAATCGGTTCCGGAATCGATTCCTCACCCAGCTCTGCCTCACACCCTCACAGACCAATGCTCGCCCATCGCCCCTTTTAGCACCACCCTCAGACGGGCACAGAAGACTCGAGAGGGATCCTGGATTTGGGTTGTGATACCTCTGTCTGCTTCCCAAAGGGGGAAAGAGTATTGGACGCTTCACGCGACCAGGTAACATAACAGTACACTTTAGCCCCCTTCCCCCCCCAACTCCCTATCAAGTTGTAACTTACCGAATTTAGTGCGCGCATCACATTTTTGGACTCCACTCTCTGTACGTAAGGTCATATGAGATTCTCCATGACTTCATGCACGAAAGACTTCGTCTACTTACAAAAGGAAAAGCGGGCTAACCCAGATTTCGGGGGTTTCAAGAAATCTTGACCTACACCAAAAGTGGGCATTGCCCTACCTATATCAGCAGAAGTTTGGTTTTATCTACGAGTATATTACTTTGGTTATAGAGAAAACTCTCCTTGTCTTTTAAAGAAACGGAACAAGGGTCGAAAAACTTTACCTTCAATTTTCTCAAAACAGGATTTTTCGGGATAGCCCGCTTGTGCTTAAAAGCGCCCAAATATTAAGAATGAGACAGGTACTGAGTTAAGTGGATTCTCCTCTTGGCTGGCTCTCCGCTTCTCACGACGGTCCAATCCGAGATGGACGTCAGATTTGGAGGCAGAGGTCCCGAAGGAACCTAAAAATACATGAAAGGGGCGTTAAGCGTAAAGAACGGCCCATGCTCTTCTTAAAAAGAGAGGGCGGGGGCGGTTGGAAGTTTCTAAAAACTGTACGTTTTCTTTTTATATGATAGTCCATTGCGCATGCCATAACGTCTACCTGGCCAACATTAATAATGAGTTACAGGTATGGTCTCAGAATGCCACACTAAAACAAATTCATTAGGAACGCGACAAGTCCAATTTAAGATTATGCTGGTGGAAGTGAGTGGGATGGGTTTTTTTTGGGGGGGGAGTCTTTGGGGG
>NW_004799245.1:17850-19154 GCF_000002075.1 Aplysia californica | reverse complement strand
CACACACACACACACACACACACACACGCACACACAAAGAAGCAAACACACACACACACCTAAACACATAGTTACATAGATAAACACATAAAAGACATACCACATGCACTCCATTGTTGGTCGCCACTGTGCAGCGCCCTGTTTTTAAGGTTAGAGCTAAGGTGTCTGACTCAAGCACACAGTCAAGTGAATAGAGCTGGGCGAAGGATCGATTCCGGAACCGATTCCCACGATTAATGCTACGTAAGAAAAATTACCACTCCTTTTTACGTAAACCAGCCGTTACCAGTTACTTTGGTCATTAAAATCTTCTTCTATTTTTTTTAGATTATTTTTTTCAAAGTTGATGCTTCGTAGTGTTCCGAAAGCAATGTTACTATTCACCCTGAAGATGTTCGGAGCCAATAACCAGGTAACCACCCGAAGAAATCACATCACATCATTTGAAAGAAAGTAATTGGGTTCGGAGTCGATTCCTACGATTCCTAACTTTCAATAACCGGGAACCTAACCGCCCAGCACTACCATCTAAACGCAGTGTGGCCGACACTTTGCTACCCCAGAATCACAAAGTTCTATCTGCTTAGTACCTAGATTTGAGAAATTTGACGTTGAAAAATTTGTTTCACAACATGTCAAGCTTTTCCAAATGCAATTCTTTGTAAATCTTGACTACTTCTCCGAACAAGCTAACGATTTTGATATAGCAGATAGAACCTAATTTTGTTTTCTGACCTCAAGGTCTTGGTAACTCAAAACGGCTAAAAGTGGAAAAATTTTGTAATTCTAAGACAGCGACTTGCTTGAAATTTATTATGAGTCTGAACTCACTAGCCTCTAGGACTTTACAGTTCAAAGAAAAGGAGAAGGGGAGCTAAGGACTTTGCATGTTTGATAGGAACGTAGGAGAGAACCACACCAGATCACCCGCCAACTACCCACTAACTAATCTGCTTCAACAGGGGTGTGACACGTAACTCATTAGCAGGATGTATATGTGGTTGGTCGGCAGACGCTCTAACTCTGATATAGTTTTCTCTTTCTTTTCTATCAAACATATTTATATCGTCCCTATTCCCTATTTCTGCTCCTCCCTTTTCTGTGGGTGTTTCTCTTTTGCATCACCTCTAACCCTCGGAACTTAAATGACCTCTAAGTGTGTTGCAAGTGCCGCAAAACGCTCACTAAAACCTAAAAAAGGGTTAACTATATCCACCAGGAGCTATAGGCGTAATGCCTTGTCATCCACATCGGACAAAGCACAATATTATACTCTACTTAACAATTCACATACCCTGTGGGTG
>NW_004799245.1:14139-15375 GCF_000002075.1 Aplysia californica | reverse complement strand
ACATGAATTTTCCTCACTTCACCCAGCTGGGAATGGGTACCCGGTTACCGACAGTGAAAGATCTTGTCAGTTTGTTAGTGTTTGGGCGCTTAAATCAGCTGCTTGCAATGTATGCTTCCCGAGAAGCTGAGGATGTTTCTGAGTGTTCTATGGTCTGCTGGAGTAATAATATGCGTAAAGCGCATAGAGCTTGCTGTAGAACGGAGTTGTGCGCTATACAAATGCTATTAATTATTAATATAAACGACAACTTCCCATCTCCCCACCCCCCAACCCTTTTGTGTTTGTGGGTTTTTCTTTACAGTATAATGACACTGTACAAGACATTCGCCTGTCTGAGACAATCGCTTTCCGCCTCGTCAATGGATGTCCGTCTTTAGTTTTAGTAAGTGTTTTATGGCACCTACAACACAATAAGTTCATATAAGTGCCGAAGATTAGAGGTGTTCAAGAGAGTAACATATAAAAAAAGAAGGAGGAAAAGGACCATGAACGTTTGATAGGAAAGAAGGAGGAAACCACACAAGAGCAACCGCCAACCACCCACAGGCCGTCTCTGACAGTTTCAACTCTACAGGCGTACTTCTCCATTTTTACGAAAGATTTTGAAAATATTTTTCAGTCCTGTACCCTCGTCAATCGGTTGGATTGTAAGGGGATCTGAGTCTGTGATCTAGTACAAGTAGCATGGTTACTGGACTCAAAGCTGTGAGGTTGTGGACGCTGGGGTTCAAGACTCAGCTCGGCATATCGTGTTTTTGGGAAAAACGCCTCGCACAAATATTCTTCTCTTCACACAAGTGTGAATGTGTACCCGACCATAGAAAATGAAAGACCTTGTCGGCATGTAAGTGTTATAGCGCCTGTAAAGATATGGTAACTTAACCCTATCCGTATGCCCTGGGGTCATTTTGTACCCCCGGGGTTGTATTCTTCACATTTTCGAATACTTCTGGAACGAAGATCTCTTTGAAACTTTCAGCATTTCTTTTTTTTAAAATCATTTTGACAGACCGCTATATGCAAAGCGTACGGATCGGAATAACGAGTAAATTTCCTCTTTGGAAAGTGGTGGCACAGATCTTAGTACACGGCTGTGAGTGGTTCGCGAGTGCTCTGGTGTGGTCTGCTCCTTCTTACCTATCAAACATCTATCGTCCTTATCTCTCCTCCTTATTTTTTATGTTTGGCACTCATAAGAAACACCTCCAATCTTCGGCATTTATATGACCTTAT
>NW_004799245.1:9441-10384 GCF_000002075.1 Aplysia californica | reverse complement strand
TCTTCCTCTCTTTCTCTCTCTCTCTCTCTCTCCATCTATCTCTTTGAGTCTTCCCTGTAATCCTATCCGAATAAACTACAAAAACGAAAGTGAAAAAACCCCCAAAAAACAACACAACAAACAGTGAAAAATCTTTGACTTCTCAAAGAACACTTTTTAACAACCGCCCCTCCACCAGACAAGTGGTCGATTTTAAGAACAAGCAGGCTAACCCACATTTCGGTGGTTTCCAGAAATCTTGACCTGCACCAAAAGTGGGCATTGCCCTACCTGCAGGAGAAGTTAGCTTTCATTGATGTTTATATGTGTTTGGTTACAGAAAAAACTCTCCTTGTCTTTTAAAGAAACTGAATAAGGGGCAAAAACTTTACCTTCCATTTTCTCAAAACAGCATTTTTCGGGATAGCCCCCTAGTGGTTAAAAGCGACCAATTATCAAAACGTGGCAAAACATCATTATACACAAAAGAAGGGGAACTCACTCATCCAAATACGAGCCAGAGGCCACCCACTCTATTAATGAGGTCAAGGACAGGCGCGCTACCAAGACGAGGAACAAGGCACAGGGGCGAAGCAGCAGCTACATGCTACATACAGAAGTCGTAGAATCTCCCGTCGCCAAATTATAATGAAAGCAATAAGGAGAAGAGCGATGATAATGACAGCGATAATGAAGAAAGAGCTACTTCACGTCCACTTACTGCGGTCTCTGAGAGGTGAGCGAGCTCTTGGCCTGAGGGTATACAACTTCTGGTGTCTGGAACAGTCCGTGCTGTGAGTGAGACTCGTCGCGTGCCACCACTCACCACTTGTGTGCTCACCCACACCACCCCTCCTATCCTTCCTCCTCTCTCCCCTTTTCCCCTCCCCCACCCTCCTTTCACCCCCTCCACCCACTCCACCCTCTTCTCCTCTCTCCGTCCTCTCCTCCCTACAACCCCCTC
>NW_004799245.1:3774-4887 GCF_000002075.1 Aplysia californica | reverse complement strand
TATAACACGCGTTTGTAATGAATACACCTGCCGACTTTGTGCGTATTATGTGAACCTAACAACGTACAGTTGCTTTTACTTACAAAAATGCAAGTCATTACGTTGCCAGAAACATTGTGAAGTAGAAGAGAACCTTTTCCTCTCTGGGAAGCACTTATCTCATGGCCCTCTTAGTTTGTCCTCATCATCAAACACAAATCTCCAGTGTACAGAGCTCTTCAGCTTGAGTGGTAAACATTTTACACTTCGATAAACTGGTTCCTCGCTAAAAGCAAGTAACAGGTGTTTTGGTTATATTCTAACAATAATATGTGGCATTTTTTTTTCTTTACAAAAAAATCAAACTAAAAAAAAAAAGAAAAAAGAAACAGGTGTGTCCCATAACCCAACCTTTTCTCCTTGTCGTATCATCATGAATGGTCGACATTTTGCACTTCAATAAACTGGCTCCTAAAGTAATAGGTGCTTTGGTTATACTGTATTCCAAAAATATTGTTTTCTTTTCTTTAAAAAAAATCAAACTGTAAATAAAAACAAAAAACAACCCAAAGAAACAGCTGTCTTATAACAGAACCTTTTCTCCTTCTCTTAACAGATTAGATTAAATTCATGTTTTCCTGGTCGAAAATCTTGTCTACCTAAAAGCTTAACTTCGACTTTATGAATCTTTTTGTTTTGAGATCTTATGTGATTCAAGTTTTAAAAATCATTATTTGTATAATAACAAATTTTAGAGTTGATGTGTTTTGTCAAAGATCACTTCTATATCATTTAGCCATTTAGCGTAGATGCACCCTGTTCCCCGCTTTTAAAAACCGTTCCCATTCACTGAGACCTACTTTAAAAAATTTTCAGCTTGACTAGATCTACACACAAATCCGGAAGCAGGCGTCAAAATTGTGTACCAACAAACAAATTTAACAGAATATTATAGTGCAGATAAAAGGTTTTTGCAGTGAACCGTGCGTGGTAGGTTCGACAATGTTGTTCGTGATATGATCCCGATCTGTGTTATGGTGGGCTGGTTCTTAAGAGCCAAATTAAATTATGTTCAGAGGCGAGAGGTGAACAGTTTGATGGGCCACTCTTTAGACTATCTCCGACCCACAGGTT
>NW_004799245.1:0-2129 GCF_000002075.1 Aplysia californica | reverse complement strand
AGAGAGAGAGAGAGAGAGAAAGAGAGAGAGCGAGAGAATACAAGATGAGAGAGAGGGAGAGAGAGAGAGAGCTGCTTAGAGAGAGAGAGAGAGAGAGAGAGAGAGAGAGAGAGAGAGAGAGAGAGAGGCTCATCACATACTAGACACATGAGTATCCCAACTCCCAGTGCATTTTCATCACATCGTCATAAGTACGCGATGTCTGACATAATCGAGGGAAGAGAACTCTGGCTAAAAACAAACAAACAAACACATTTACAAACAAACAAGCAAACAAATACACATACACAGACAAACAAACAAACAAACTGATCCCTCCCACTTTTCTCTCATTTCTAATGATCAGTGAAATGCAACAAAATACCCCCCTTTTCCAAAAAAAAAAAAGAAAAAAGAAAAACCCACACTCGTACATATACACTCACAAAAACAAGACGAACGAACGATCCGCAATTCTTAGAAGAACATGTCTCGTCCATTTGCTATATTAAAAGCAAAATCCCATTTAATTTTATTTTTTTTAACGTATAAGCCAAGTCGGTGGTGGCGACAGGAAAGAGCCGAAACACATCACAAAGAAGCCGAGACATCTATGAATAATTTATGACTCGGGTCTAAGGGGATCTAGAGGCCCTCAAACCTCCGGTGAACGATGACAGATGATGATTTATAATCATTAGTTTGTTTTGCTGCTTCTTAAAATCGAGTGTTATGAATAGAAGTATTTGTTATCGCTACTTGTGTTTCTTAACTTGGAATTAAACGTCTCTTTTTTATTCCCAAATAAAGACTGATTTAATTCCCCACTCATGTACCGTTCCTCTCATGAGCAGTTGGGTTTTTTTTTTTGCTGATATAGTGAAATCAATTTCGAACTTTACCCCAGTTAGATATTCAAATTCTGAATTGGAGTCGGGTTCAAAATTATGTTTGCACATTTCCTTGAATATTTATTTCCTTATTAGATGGATGGTGCGTTTTGAGATTACATTTTTCGCTTTGTTTATTAGATATCCTGCAAAGTCTTCGAAATGAACTATGGTAGGTTATAGCAATACAATTTGGACACCGCCCCCCCCCTTTTTTTTGTTTTTTGAAACGCACTTACACACAATACTTAAAATATGTTGATGGGTTTTTCTGTTAGTTTTTGTAAGAGCTTTATGGCACTAAGTCTTGCAACACAACAAGATAATTTAAATGCCAAGGATTAGTGGCGTTACAAGAGAGTAAAGAACACAAAAAAAGAAGAATGAGAGATCAGAAAGATAATTTCTTTTTAAATAGGAAAGAAGGAACAAACCATACACTGACAGAGCACCCGCCAACTGTCAGCTGGGTTTTTCTCTATGACACCATAGAGACCCAAATACATAGGTGAGGCATCGTGGGGAAATCAGGCGCTCGTCAAAATAATGACATTAGAGAAATCGGCATCTGTTTCCAGTTTGGACCTATTTTTCGATTTTTTTTGCTCAACGTCTTGTAAGTCTATTCAAAAACACTTTTAAGTGTGGATTTTCTGGAAAAACATTGATTAAAGGCAAAATAAATTGATAAATTTGCAGTTTCCAAAGGCTCTTTACCTACGGAAGTCACCAAACTTTGGAGGCCATTTTCTCACTGATTTTACCTCTGAAATCAGGCGACCCCACCTCCTTCAATCGCAAATATCTCAACTTCTATTCAAGATAAATGGGTATTTTTTCATCAAAAACAAGGCCAATAAGGAACCTTTAAGATGATAACAATAACTTCATATCCCCCAAAATTGACGAGCGCCTGATACCATTGCGTCGTGACACCAGAGAGGTGCAGAGACCACTTGTGTGAGTAATAGCTCAATTACGTTCCAAATGGGGAGCTAAACTTTACTCGCACCGATGGCCAATCTGTTTTGCAATGACGTGTTCTGCCTCCCTAATGGTAAAATCCGCGAGTCTGCCAAACGTTCTACGGTGTATGGCGAGGATTTTACGCCACTTTAAAAGCGATACGGTCACTTAAGCGGCTAGACATCTGATTAAAGCCCATTTTGAATAACATAAAGAAGTTTTTCAATTTTCTGTTTTGGTGTTTTATTGCATTCTTATTGTATTGAGTTGACCTTGGCGTTTCAAGGGTCTGGA
>NW_004799244.1:20949-22343 GCF_000002075.1 Aplysia californica | reverse complement strand
CCCCCCCCCCCCTCTAAAACCAGCGGGAAAATGTCAGTTTCTATACTTCATTATTTTGGCGAGCGCCTGAATTCACCTCATTGCCTTCTTGTTAGCACATTTGAAACACACTTTCTTGTACGCACGGGGGTAAATTCTTTATATCTTAATTTTTTTTAAAACCATAATAATACGTATTTATTCCTTCATTCATTTATTTATCAATAATAATTATTTTCTATTATTTATTCTTTTTTTTTTAAACTTGTTCAGTAACTTTGGATTAGTTTTATTTATTCATTTTGTGTATTTGGGTATTTATTCATGTATGCCTTTACGTCTACGTTAGTCTATTTATTTATTTATTTAGTTAGTTAGCTATTTACTTATTTATGTATTTATTCTTTATTTTTTTACGTTTAATCATCTGTGCAACAAATCATACGTAAAACAAAACAGGACCGGTCCCGCTAAATACGACAACTCACATTAGATCACGTATTCATTCATTCATTCGTTCACCCACTCTTTCATTCCCTCACTCATCCATTCATTCGTTCACTCACACTCTTTCATTCACTCACTCACTCATCCATTCATTCGTTCACTCACTCTTTCATTCCCTCACTCATCCATTCATTCGTTCACTCACTCTTTCATTAACTCACTCATTCCCTTTCTCCTGGTTCACTGGCGCCATTAGAATCTGTGACGTCACCAACTGTCACAAAGGCTCGGTACGACATGCTGGGGCTTATACAAAATACAACAGGAAGCTTTACAGAAAACAAAACAAAAACAAACACCAAAATCCAAACAAACAAAAACAAAAAACAAAAAAAGACAAAAGATGAAAGCGATTAAAAGTGGATCAACGACATGGAAACTGTTTACAACTAATAGTATTGTCCTTCACAGTGACACCACGGCTTCAGATATAAGCATGTCCCGATGTATGTAGGCTACGTACGTGTGCACTCACATTCTCTCTCTCTCTCTCTCTCTCTCTCTCTCTCTCTCTCTCTCTCTCTCTCTCTCTCTCTCTCTCTCTCTCTCTCTCTCTCTCTCTCTCTGTGTGTGTGTGTCTCTCCCTCTCTGTGTCTCTCCCTCCCCCTCTCTCTATGTCTCTCCCTCTCTCTCTCTCCCTCTTTATACATCCCAGTCTCTCTCTCTCTTTCTCTCTATCTCTATCACTCCCAGTCTCTTTCTGTGTCTCTCTTTCTCTCCCCCCCCCAACCCCCTCCCCCTCTCTCCCACTCTATCCCACCAACAAATGAAATTCAGATGGCGAGAAAGGACCGCCAAGTCGGCATAGGCCTGTTCATTTATTCGCACTTCTGTGCACCGAATTTGATTTAAGTGCGCATCAGAAACGGTTTTATTGAATTTTTCACCGAGGGGGAAGAGAAGGGATG
>NW_004799244.1:16743-18086 GCF_000002075.1 Aplysia californica | reverse complement strand
AGACATACACACACACACAGACACACACACACACACAGACACACCGACCCACACCGACCCACACACACACATAGACACACACACACACACACACACACACACACACACACACACACCCACACATACACACACACACTGTGGGTGAATGGCTCTCACAATCTCGCGTGTGTCTCTCTCTCCCAATAAGGCGGAATGAGTCCCTAGATCGAATTTATTATTACCGTATCTTTTTTTTTCTTCTTCTTTCATTTCTTTTAGTTTTCTCAGTTCCTCATTCATCACGTGACTTTCCTCTTCCATACAAATTCAGTATCTGATGACGTCACAAATGGACATTGTGCAGAATGGAAGCAGCCCGCCTCCGTTGATTCATTCGTGAGGGTTTTACGGCACTTGCAACATTATAAGGTCATGTAAGTGCCGAAGATTAGAGGTGTTACAAGAGAGTAATAAACAAAAAAAAGAAGGAGAAATCAGGACGATAGTTGTTTGATAGGAAAGGAGGAGCAATTTAAACCACACCAGAGCATCCGCCAACCACCCTGTCATGTAAGTGCCGAAGATAAGATATTAATATATTATATAAATGAATAAAAAGGAGGAGAGGTAAGGACGAAAGAATATGTTTGATAGGAAAGAAGGAGCAAACCACACCAGAGCACCCTCCAACCACCCACAGCCCGTTTTCCAAAGTATCCAAAGAATGCGGTTTTTATTTTTAGTAAGTGCTTTACGGCACTTGCAACACAATAAGGTCATATAAGTGCCGAAGATTAGAGGTGTTACAAGAGAGTAACAAACACAAAAAAGAAGGAGGGGAAAGAAGGACGATAGATGTTTGATAGGATAGAAGAAGCAAACCACAGCAGAGCACCCGCCAACCACCCACGAATGTGGTTTAATTACGATAATTCTGGGTAACCGTCACAGATCTAACACGTGCTAGCTATCCTGGTGGTACGGTTTATTTTGATTGAAAAGACAGCTGAACAGAACAAATTGGAGACAGAGAGAGGAGATAGAGAGAGAAAGAGGGAGAGAGAGAGAAAGAGGGAGAGCGGGAAAGAAAGAGAAAGAGAGAGAGAGAGAGAGAGCGGGAGAGAGAGTGGGAGAGAAAGAGAAAGATAGAAAGAGAGTGAGAGAAAGAGAGAGAAAGAGAGAGAGAGAGAGAGAGAGAGACAGAGAGACAGACAGACAGAAAGAGAGAGAAACACACACAGAGAAAGAGACACACACAAAAAAAAAGAGATTTTAAAAAATCAGCCAAAAGAGGGTAATCACAGTCTAATGATATTATTATTATCATTCGCTATCTGTCTGCACCGCCCCTCCATATACTCCCT
>NW_004799244.1:12144-13209 GCF_000002075.1 Aplysia californica | reverse complement strand
ACAGACGGACATGACACATTTGGAAAAATTTGTTTAAAAAATTAAAGAAACACACACACACACACACAAAAGATTTAATCGCAGCCGCGATTTTTGGCATTTTTTGGTCCGCGATTTTTGCATAATTTTTTTTTAAAAAGACCCCAAAAAAACCCAACCCCCAAAGCTACTTCATAACATATCAGACATGTATTTTGATAAGTTTTAAGATGTTCATGTGTATCTATTTTCATGCGGAGAATATAAGTACATTTGTACATTACATTACATTCTGTTTATATTACTGTCTGTCTTTTAATTTTTCCTTCTTTGTTGTGTTTTAACTTGTTGGTGAATTAATTTTTCAAAACATTGTTCTGGTGATTCTTTTTTTTTTGGGGGGGGTGCGTTCATACAGCGTAATGTCAATTGTCATTTAATTTAATGCTGTTCCCACCCTTTAAAAAAAATATATAAATGTGTTATGTTAGAGCGTGTCTCCTCCAAAACCGAATACTGGCACTGGCACACCTCAATTGTGTGTGATTCCATAATATAATTTACCTGTGGTATCCTGCAAGCCTACTTTTTCTTGAATTACGCACGTTTAGGGTTAAAAACAGCCAATCTTCAGATAGGTGGACACGCGCCCTAATTTGTTAATTTTTGTGGTTATTTATACGTGCTGTTCTAATTTTGATTTCATTCTATTGTGAAACTTTTACTTTCAACGTCTTAACCCTCTTGGTGACTACAAATGATATTCAGGATGCTCAAAACCGAGCACAAGAAATTCTGGTGCTATAGATTGTTACCTCTATCAACATATTCCTATATTACGTCGTTACAGATAGTTGAAAGCTTGAAAATTAATGGCAACTTTTTGGGCAACTTTTGCCACTTTTTGTGGCAACTTTTGGAAACTTTTGGACAAAAAAATGGCACCAAACGCAGATGCTAGGATATTACAGCGGCTAAAACATGGACTACTACATTGTATAAAACTACACAAAACTTGGAGCAGTTCTTGTACAGTATATATACTCAAAGAAATTGCAGGGGAAGGAGAGTGGGTAGGAGAAAGGG
>NW_004799244.1:9675-11313 GCF_000002075.1 Aplysia californica | reverse complement strand
TCTATCTATCTATCTATCTATCTATCTATCTCTCTCTCTCTATATATATATCTATCTATCTATATATATATCAATGTATTTAGGAGGCGGGATGCTCTAACCACACCTGTCCTGGAACACCTGGACTAAGAAGGACACAACATCCAGGCAGATGGACGGGGACACTCGATAAATACATTTTTCTTTTAAATTGATAAACATTTGTAAGTTTTAAAAAATAAGCACACGTTAATAAATAATTAATAAACGTTTGTAAGTTTTAAAAAATAAACACACGTTAATAAATGATTAATAAACGTTTGTAAGTTTTAAAAAAATAAACACATGTTAATAAATAATTAATAAACGTCCGTAAGTTTCTAATAATAAACAAATATTAATTAATAATAAATAAATGTTTATAAAAAATAAACAAACGTAAATAATTAATAAACGTAGGAAAGTTTTTAAAATATACAAATTATGTTAATAGATAATTAATAAAGGTGTGTAAGTTTCAATATAATAAATGTATGTAAGTTTAGAAATTACACAAATATTAGTAAATAATTAATAAACGTAGGTAAGTTTAAATAAACAAATGTTAATAATTAAATAAGAAACGTATGTAAGTTTGGAAATGAAGCAAACGTTAATAAATAATTAATAAGCGTACGTAATTTTAAAAAAAATATTAATGAATAATTAATAAACGTGTGTACGTTAAAAAAATATACAAATATTAATAAATAATTAATAAACGTACTATGTAAGTTTAAAAAATAAACGAATGTTAATAAATAATTAACAAACGTGTTTTTAAAAAAAAAATTGTTTAAATTTTAATACATATTTTAAAAAATAATATTTTTAAAACATGTTCTTCCCGAACGTATTTCAAAGTCAAAGACACCGAGTATCTGTATGACAACTGTACTTTATAGCAACACAAAGCCTGATGACTCTCGAGGTAGGTAAAAGGAGCCATGTTTGCTTTTTGAGCGGGCTCACTTGAACCTACACTAAACGCAATATTAGTTCTAAACGCAATATATTTGTTCTAAACGCAATATTAGTTCTAAACGCAATATTAGTTCTAAACGCAATATTATTTTAAAACAACAGTTTTCCGGCACCTGTAACAAAATTAGATTATTCTAGATCGTAAAGCGCATAGGGCTTACTGTTGAGCGGGGAGTTTGCGTTATACAAATGTTATCTATTATTATCATTTATTTGTTAAGCGCTGAAGATTAGAGGTTTTACAAAAGAGTAGCAAACTCACAAAAAAGAAAGCAGGAGAGAAAATGACAATAGGCGTTTGACAGGAATGAAGGAGAAAACCACACAAGAGCACCCGCCAACCACGCATTTAACTCTCTTATTATATTATTATAGTAGAGGGTTTTACGGTGCTCGCAACTACATAAGGTCATATGAGCGTCAATATTTAACTCTGGAGTATTGTATAACGATCAAAATCTACAATTGTATAATTGATTGTAAAGTGTTTAAAATCATGAAAATCTGGCTCCGATATGTTTTAGGAACGTTGACAGCTATCTCCGTTTTGGAATTTTTAGGTGGGAAGAGTGTGTAGATTCCTCTAAAAAGTCATCCAAAGATCTTCACTTCGAGAACGACATAATATTATATATA
>NW_004799244.1:3075-4146 GCF_000002075.1 Aplysia californica | reverse complement strand
CCCCCCTTGCCATACCAGCTATTTCTCTCCCTCACCTAGCCTAGTTATGAAGGTCTTTCGCTTGTGTAACGGATACGCTTGTTGACGCTGCACGCAAAAGACAGGTGGGTGGGTGGAGGGTGTCGCTTGCATCATGTCCTACTTCTTTTCTCTCACTCTGCTGTTTGTCTGTGTGGGTGGTTGGGGGGTGCCACTGGTAGGGCCTGTTCCTTTCTGAGGGTTTTCCCCCCTCTCCCCTCTTTTTTTTTGGGGGGGGAGGGGGAGGGGGGTAAGTGTTTTACGTCCCTAGCAAGTACATAAGGTCATATTATTGTAAGAAGGGAACACAATTAAAATGTATTTGTCCCCTCTTTTTTTTATTTTCTTCTGTCTGCGCGGGAGTCGAGAGTGTGACAGTGGTGGGTCCTATTTCTTTTTTTTTTTTTTCCCCTCTGTTGTTTTTCTTTTTCTATCTATCCTTTGATGTGACCGTATGCAGTTGCGAGCGCTGTAAAACCTCTACTACTACTGTCCTTTGCTTGTTCTCATCGCTATAATATGTGGCCGCTATTGTTGAATCGGTGTACTTCTCTTTACTCAAAATGAAAATCAAACAAAAGATGTGGGTTCGATTCCTGCGCGAAATAGTTGTAGTCCTATAGAAATGTTGTCGGGTGCCCGTGTGTGGTTTGCTTCCTATTGACAAACATCATATTTATTTATCGTCCTTATCCCCCCTCCTCCTTCTTCTTCTTCTTCATGTGTTTAATTAATTGTAACTATCTTGCAACACCTCTAATTTTCGGCACTAACATGACTTAATTATGTTGCTAGTGCCGTGATTTTTTTTTAACTAGAAGAAAGCAAAAAACAAAACAAAACGAAGTCTAATATAGTTTTTATACAGTGTTTCTCCATTTTGTAACTAAAAGAAAAAAAAATCAAACATAGTTTTTATACAGTGTTTCTCCATTTTGTAACTAAAAGAAAAAAAAAATCAAACATAGTTTTTAATACAGTGTTTCTCCATTTTTTTTTTTAACGAAAAGAAAAAAAAACCGAAGTCTAATATAGTTTTTATACAACGTTTCT
>NW_004799244.1:0-1067 GCF_000002075.1 Aplysia californica | reverse complement strand
CACACACATACACACACACACACACACACACACACACAGCAAGCATGAGAGAAAAACCGGTGTAGCAAGAACGTCGGATCTGAAAAATCCTCGTAATTTGATTGTAGTTTTTTTGCATTCACTCTTTCCTTTCATAACGAGATAATTAATGAAGTCGATAAAAAAAAGTAAGATTCATTGTACCGAATCTTTCATGATCCAACAGTAAGCAAGAAAGAAAAAAAGTTTAGTTTTTAGTAAGAGTTTTACGGCACTTTCAACACAATAAGGTCATATAAGTGCCGAAGATTAGAGGGGTTACAAGAGAGTAACAAAAAAAACAAAAAAAGACGGAGAAGAGATAAGGACGATAGATGTTTGATAGGAAAGAAGGAGCAAGCTACACCAGAGCACCCGCAAACCACCCATCAACAGTATATGTAAGAAAGAAACAAAAATAATTACAAAGGAAAATAAAAATCACAGAAGAAAGAAAAAGAAACGGCCCACTCTGTTGGAAGGAAAACTCCTACAGTACAGGATACGTGCGACAACAGAGCAGCCAGCAGCAACCGTCCGTGATGTTGGTTTGTGTGTATTTGTTTGTTTCTTGTTTCTATCTTTTTTGTTTGTTTGTTTGTTTGTAGTGTATTTTTGTTTGCTTTTGTTTGTATTTGTTTGTTTGTTTGTTTATTTATGTATTTATGTTTTTATGCATTAATGTATTTATTTATCTATTTGCTTGTTTGTTTGTTTATTTGTGTATTTTTATTTGTTTTCGTTTGTTTGTTTGTTTATGTATGTATTTATGTATTTATGTATTAGTGTATTTATTTATCTAATTGCTCGTTTGTTTGTTTGTTTATTTACGTATTTAAGCATTAGTGTATTTATCTATCTAATTGTTTGTTTGTTTGTTTGTTTGAGTAAGGAGAAGCACATCGATACAAAAACGGTCATTTAGAGCTAGGAAAAAGTAGGACAGACAGATATAAACACAGAGGGAAAGTAAAGAAGTAGGACCTGCCAGTGGCGGACTCAAACGACCACCCGTTCTAGAATCTTTCCAAAAACAAAAAGAAATTACC
>NW_004799243.1:21481-22332 GCF_000002075.1 Aplysia californica | reverse complement strand
TGTGTCTCTCTCTCTCTCTCTCTCTCTCTCTCTCTCACTCACACACACACACACTCTCTCTCTCTCTCTCTCTCTCTCTCTCTCTCCCTCCAATCTCTCTCACCCCTACCCCCGGTAAGTAAAGCGCCAATAGAATTTCTCCTTTGTACGAAGGGCATACCGTAATAATAAAAATATTGAGGTCATATCAATAAGCCAACTCACCACTCTCATGATTTTCTCCTTCATCAAATCGAGGCTGCACAATGAAGACTGTGTCAGCTCATGGTCTTTCGGTAGAATTAATATAATGTATACACTCTTACACTCATCCACACACCTACACACACGCACACCTACACGCGCGCGCGCATGCGCGTGCACACACATTTTATTTATAATAATATAACAATATGCATGTATATAGATAAATTAATTATATCGCGAATGGAGCTATGAAAAAAATAAAAGTGAACCCTACGATTCGCATTTGTCAAATTGGTGTTTTTTTCAGTTGGAATAACGCGCCGTTTGTCTAGATTCTCGTAGATTAGAGTTATGATCATAATGGCTGGTACGTGCCGGATCAAAGGTTACCTAGAATTACCCCACGACCCCACCACTTACAACTTACACTGATATTTAGGATTTAGGAGCATTAGTTGAGCTGCCCTTTGCTCCTGTAACTAGGCCTGTAAGTCACAAACATGTATACCGTATCGTGTCTAGGAGCCGGTGTCTGAGGTAAAATGCTCTTCGCCGTTTCGCGCACGCAGAAAATGGGGAGATCTATCTTTCTCCTCCTCCTCCTCCTCCTCCTCCTCCTCCTCCTCCCCCTTCTTCTTCTTCTTCTTCTTCTTCTTCTTCTTCTT
>NW_004799243.1:19497-21122 GCF_000002075.1 Aplysia californica | reverse complement strand
GTCTTCCCTGTCCACTCTGCGATGTTGTCCTCCCATCTCCTTCTCTGCCTTCCCCTCTTTCTCTTTCTTAGTACGGTTCCTTTTAGGATTGTTGTGGATCTTGTGACATGCCAATATACGCTCTTAAAATTATAATATCTCTGAGCGTCTTTGGGGATATCCATATCTGCCTTCATTGAGAAGTAATTTTTGCGAGAGTTTAGCTCCGTACAGTTAATCCTGCTCTAACGGCCCAATTGTATAACACAATCATCTGTGCAAATGGCCACTTCCTATCCCCTCACTTTTGTGGGTTGTTGTTTTATTAACATGATTATGACACTGTGTAAGTCGGCCATCTGTGTGAGACTGACGGACACTTTTCTCCTCGACAATGGGTGGCCGTCTTTGAGAGTTACGCCTGTATCTCCGACTATCTACTGGCGTATGTAGTGTAGCATTTAGACACTTTGCCGTCGCCTGTGGTAGACCGGGAGTTTGATTCCCGTTTAGGGAGAAGTTTTAAGGAGTATCTCGGTTTTTCTGTTGTTATGCTGTATCCCTCACAGCCCGGGTTAGACCTGACGCAGAAGGTCGAAACCCAACTCCTAAATAATCTAAATTACATTATTATGTGGAAGGGGTGTAAAAAACACCTTCATTTTTAAAATATTATCTTGAACCAATTCATTTGGTGTAATGATTATGCTGTTCATCGTTTCTCAGAGAAAACGTTAGACCCATTTTTATGTGTCGTAGTTGTTTTGGCGAATGTCTCCATCCGATAATCTGTAGATTAGTCATTAGTCCTTGTATAGGTTTAACATTCGTTTGAATACTGTGAGGTTATGATGTTAACGTCCATCTCCGATAAGACTGAGCCATAATGGGCGGAGAGCCTTAAAAACTTCCCCAATCAAGTTCAGAATATTCCGTTGGGATATATTACCTGGGTCACAGGCTCTGTTGTCTGAGATGCTGTATTATTTTCCTCTTTAACCTGGCTTGGCCCTCAAATGCCAGGTTAACGCCCCCACCCCCTCCCCAACAACTTAAAAAAAACTGAGTTGGGATTGGAGATCGCGGTCAGAGATGAGGAGTTGGGAAGGAAGAGGTGGTGGTTTGGGGGAGGGGGGGGGATTATCACCAGACATCAATATTCTTTAACAAAACATAACCCGACATTAGTTTTAGGCCTAATCACAGAAATTCAAACTATTAAGGTGGATGTGCACGATATAATGATGAGACAGCACAGAACATTGCCTCAAGCCAAATCCCGTACCACTTGGCCAACAATGTAGATCCCTCTAACATTGACACATTATTTATCTGGTTCGGGTTTCTTCGACAAAAGTTCTTCTTTTCATGTGTTGCTTTTCTCCCTCGAGGATACCCAGACGCCGCCTAGTAAATGATCTAAACTGTGTCTATGGGGGCGTTAAAACGTTGTACAATCAACCCGTAACAGATCTTTAGGGGGTCATTATGTTCCTGGCATTTGCCCTCTATGGACACTAGTCACATTGTACGGTTAGGCTCAAGCATCACAGGCGACGTGTAGTCGGTGAGAAATCTCCTCTCGTTGTCACAGGAAGCCCGGGAGCTGAATGAGGCCGCCCACACGGGCGCATACAGCCGTCGCC
>NW_004799243.1:15437-16298 GCF_000002075.1 Aplysia californica | reverse complement strand
GAGAGAGAGAGAGAGACGGAGGGACATACTTAAGCCACTCCTAGACAGTATATCAGGTTCTGTGGCATTGCAGTTAGGCGCCTCGCCGTCGCACGCAGAAGCCCCGAGTTTTTTTTCCTTGCGGGGATAATTTTTTGTGAGTAGTGTAGAATCTATCTCAGTGTATCTGCAGGGATGGCACATCCCTGTCAACACGGGTTGGCCTTGACAGATAGGGGACTCGAGTCTCCTAAATGGTCTAAATTGTGCTGATGGGGGCGTAAAACCACATACATTATAAACAGGCAGTAAAGGCTTTCTTATTCTTCTGTGTGTTACTCACGTGTCAGGCCACTCAATAGGTGAGTGTATCGTACAACCACATTTATTCGGTGGCTTCCAGTCTTCTCTCAATGTCCTTATATTAGAGTCCAGCTCTCCCAACCATACAAAAAAGGCTGACCACACTTACTCTTTTAGGGTTCTTATCTTTATGTTTATAATTATATTTCTGTTTGAGGGGACATGTTTTATCTTGTGAAAGTTTCTTTAGATCCTGCTATCTTTTTAAATTAAAATGGATTCTCTGTAACAATATTTGCATCTGGTGTAATTGTGTAATGAACGTATTTAAAGCTGTTGACCTGTTTTATTCTTTCGTTCTTACATGTATTGTCCCATTCTGGGATGTCGCACTCTTTTTAGATCACTCTACATTCCGTTTTCTTGGCGTTCAGCTGTAGCCCTTTCTCCTCTATTTTCTCTGCCACTTTAATTAGAACATAGGGAGGCTAGGAATAAAGAAAACGAATCTGTTTCCAAATTTCTGGTCACTCTATGAAAGAAGTTGGGAATGAGGGTTGTGTCTTGCACCCCGAAGGT
>NW_004799243.1:10848-11959 GCF_000002075.1 Aplysia californica | reverse complement strand
GAGGGGGTGAAGATAAACAAACGCAAACACTGAAAGATAGTAGGTCTGAAGGGAAAGAAAGACAGACACTGAAAGATTCATGCGCTTTTTAATATCTTTTTCTTTTTTTCTTCTCTTCTGTATTCTGCCCATCTGCCGTAAACTGTTTTGCGTAAGGACAAGGTACAATATATAAGAAAATGCCATGAGGAAAAAAATAAATGTAACAAGAGTAGTTCTGTTTTATTTCAGATAGAGTTTTTAAGTGTACTGCTGTCACATAATTTTTTTAATATTTTGAGTAAAACTTTTTTTTAATAGAAAAAAAACAACAACTAAAACAGTGCATAAAAAATCAGCCTAATTACCTGAGCAAAGGTGAAAATTGTCCTAATATATAAATAGATAGATTTCTTTTAACCCCACTCCCTTTCCCTCCTCCCCCCAGTGCAGTCTAGATTACCAAGGTATCAGCACTGCTTCTGCCCCCCCCCTTTTTTTTTACCCCCATCCCTCTTGAAGCAAACTGGAATAACTGGAATATATAGATTCTACGTAGGCCTAGTCGTCATCACCATCCGGTGCCTTGCCGACTGGCGCGGGCGATCATGGACCTCCACTTCACTCTGTCTTGCGTTGCAGCAATGGTGTCTGTTGTTCTTGCTGCTCCTAGCCATGTTGTCATCTTGTCCAGTATCTTTTCCTTCTGTCTGCCTCTGGCTCTCTTTCCATCAAACATGCCTGTTGTTACAATTTTCTCCAATGCTTCTTTCCGCATTGCGTGTCTGAAGAAATTTGCCTTTCGCTTTCTTATATTCGTCATAAGCTGTCTTCTACAATTTGCTTCAACCAAGACTTCTTCATTTTTTTTCTAGCTCTCCATGGGATACGTAGTAGTGGACACTATTTGATTTTGGTTTAGTATGCATAAATCTTACATCATGACCTCGGATGTGTTGGTAAATTGCGTGGTAGATCGTCTAATTCCTATGAATGTATACTGACAGAGACTTTCCTTGTTAGGTATACAGTAACAGTATTGTAGAGTCTTGTCTTACTTGAGAAGAGTTATGATGTCTTTGGCCCTCAGGGACTGTACTTGACCGGACAAGACGTCAGGGTATCTCCGCCC
>NW_004799243.1:4000-5147 GCF_000002075.1 Aplysia californica | reverse complement strand
TTCTTCTTCTTCTTCTTCTTCTTCTTCTTCTTCTTCTTCTTCTTCTTCTTCTTTAAGTGCCAGATCTGAAACAGACATCGGCAATTACGGTTCGCCACTCCTTTTTCTGCTCTCTTACTCTAAAGAAAAACCACACTATTATCCTGTCTCGCATCTGTTCAGATTTTCTAAATTACAAGTTATTCTTAGTCTGCCCCTGACTCACTTCCCTTGTATTCTTCAAATGAGAGCAAGACGTGCAAGGCCTTATAATTAAACCGTGTCCTTGGAACTGTATAATTTGTATCTTCCTATTTTTTTTGTCAGTGACAATCCCACGCTGGGCATTGCTTCTCCCAGCACTACCTCCCCAGAGTGCACATAGAAAAAGAATCGGATTTATGTGTTTTCTTTAAATTGGGTGTTTGTACTCTCCGATCAACTCCGTTTAGATCATTTAGGACGTGGGCTTTGACCCTGCTTGTCAACTGAGAGAGATACAGCGTCCCAGCAGAAAGACCGAGACACTCGATAAAAAATAAAGATTCTCCGCCCACGCCGGAATCGAACTCAAGTCTTTTGCCTGCCACGGCGAAGCGCGTAGTTGCTCCACCACAGACTCTCGTACAAATCACGTCTGATCAGCATTAAAAAACAACAACCTTTAAAACACTGTATGAGCAGAGCACACTACTAGAGCACCCACCAACCATCCTCATTATGCAGTAGTCGTGCGCCTTGGTCATTAGTGAAGCGTGCTGACAATATGAGTTACTTCTCGGATTCAAGCCTGATGGAAATAGATACATCATGCTTATAGTGAAGTTTTGACAATTTATAAGTGGATGAAAGGATAAAAGGAGTATTGTAGTTAAAGAACAGGGCATCAATAGAAATTCTACTTATTTGATCCCAGTGTCGATTTCTTAGCGAATATCTCCATGAATTTGTGGATTGCGAGAAGTAACTCATTTTGTCAGAGACTCCGCCCACTTTCCCCACCAACTACCTACACTACGTTGCACACAGCGTAAAAACTCATCCATAACACAAGACAAGATGCTTTTCCCCAGTCGTACAGACACGATCTCCCCCTATTGTAATTATTTTGCCTCAGTGAGTTATTTTTTGTTTGTCTAGTTTTGGAGTCTCTCTCTCTCTCTCTCTC
>NW_004799243.1:1714-3046 GCF_000002075.1 Aplysia californica | reverse complement strand
AGAGGGAGAGGGAGACAGTGAGAGAAAAAGTTAAACGTGGCAATCAAGTTAAAGGAAGAGAGAAAGAGAGAGGGAGAGAGACAGACAGGGGGGGAGAAGAGAGAGGGGGGGAAGAGATAGATGGGATGGGAAGGAGGAAGAGGGGATGGGGAGAAAAATGGGAAGGTAAAGAAATGACGAACAGATAAAGTCAAGGACAAATAAACAGGCAGACATACCAGTCAATATTTAGTACTATGTGACTGAAGGGCCTAAATAGCGAAGAATATCTTGAGATAGAACGTTTCAAATCATTTCAAACAAGAACGACATGGAACATAATATAGTTCTTGTTTTTCTAACATAACATTTTACTTCTTTTTGCGTCTTTACTTTTTCAACAGCATCTGTGGCATAGTCATGAGTTTGATTCCCAAATGAGGACGTCTATGGGGGCTCTCGTGGCCAAGAGGTTAAGGTGTTCTCATTCAAAGGTCCCGGGTTCGAATCCGGGAGGCGACAGAAAAATTTTCTTCTCTACAATTGTCTCCTTTCACCTCCTATAGCAATATTCTGTTGTCTGCTTTTGTCTCCACTTTCTGCCCCCACCCCCTTATACCATCTCCTATGGGCTCCTGACTCGTTCTGCAGCCTTTCCACTGCTTCTCCTTGGCTCCTTACTGCTGTCTTTCAGCAACACCCCCGATCTTCTGATAGGAAAGATCTACACCTTGCCTTCTCGGGCAAGGGTGAAAGAATCTCGGAGGTCCCGTGTGTAAGCTGCGTACGTTAAAGATCCCTTGGTGGTCTAAAATCAATAAAAGTAGGCTTCGTCCGCCACCAGTGCTAAATTCAAAATTTCCTACCAACTGAAAATGTTAGATGTGTCCCGTGCGCTCATATGACCTTATGCAGTTGCGAGCTCTGTAAAACACTAAAAAAAAACAAAAGAAAGAGGAGTCTATATTTTAAACCGAGTATCTCCGTCTGTCTTCCGGGACGTCGAATACCTTTTAACCTGGACTGGCCCTGACAGACAGGGTGGAAGCAGACCGCCTCCTTAGTGTGACCTAAACGGTGTCAATGGGGGCGTAAAACAGCCACATACAATTACTTATTGCTTTTTAAAATCACGCTCAACAGGAGAGAAGACAGGTTGGTACGCGGGTAATATCTTTTTTCTCGATCACACACTCTATATGGTTTGTGCTTGTCATTTCTTGATCAATCTTCTTTTTCTTTGGTTGTTTAATACCTCTTTTTTGTTTGTTTGTTTGGTCGGTTGGTGGTCTGACTTTTTCCCCTTACTGCAACATAACCACTTTGTAGGTCCGTGACAGAGAGAGAGAGAGA
>NW_004799243.1:0-898 GCF_000002075.1 Aplysia californica | reverse complement strand
AGAGAAAGACAGACAGAGCCCGAAAACTACGCAGTTCCCCTAAATATTTCTTCGTGGAATGAGATCTTTTCCCAAGATTCCGGGTCCCTGACTTTATATCAGGAATCTTTTCGTTTTTTATTCGTACTGTCGTTCTAAATATAATGTCCTTGGCAGCCAAAAGGAGTGTAAAGGATGTTGAATATAAAGATTGTTGAGTTTTCTTTATAAATCTCACCAGCTGATGTACTTTTGGGATCAAGGAATAAGGAAGTAATGTTTTTAATCTGACCTGAGTAAAGTGGGTGGTTAGCGGGTGCTCTGGTGTGGTTTGCTCCTTCTTTCCTATCAAACATCTATCGTCATTATCTTTATTGTGCTTGTTACTCCCTTGTAATACTTCTAATCTTCGACACTTATATGACCTAATTGCTTAGCGAGTGCCGTAATACTCTTATTAAACCTAAAACTGACGTCAGTAAAACAGGCCCATAGACGTGAATTATTAATTAATACCCTAGACCGTGCATTGTCATGGCAGCCGCTTTTCACTCTAAATAAAAACTTCGCTGCAAAGTGTGAGTACATTGTGTGTCCAAATAAAGTGCGAATATACCAGTCTCGCTGTAATAATAGTCAAGTAAGCTCCGACCCCCCCCCTTTTTTGCCTTTTAGTTGGCTTCAAATTGAGACATAATAACGACGTGCTCCTTAGTGAGCCAGAATTAGGTCAGATGGAACTTACTTGACCTTCTACGCACATCCGGGATTCTTAATTCTCTATGGAATCACATTTGGGTCTCCGTGAGGTCATGCGGTAAATACATTTCTAACTTTAAAAAAAATAGAACCTGGCCTTTCCGCTTTTACATTATAATAAGTTACAGGTGCCATCACTGCATGACAACTCAGGGACCCA
>NW_004799242.1:19489-22333 GCF_000002075.1 Aplysia californica | reverse complement strand
AAAAAAAAAAAAACAACTTGGGCTGTCAAGCATTCATTTCTTTGTTTTCTCAAAATGCCAGAAAGTGACATTCCTTGTTTAAAAACAAGTCTGTGGGAACAACTGTGCTGAGAAGGCTCACCGACACTGCTGGTATAAGAAGTACTGCCTTTGACCCTGAAACTGCGCGATCGTTCGCTCCTCGAAGTGTGCGTTCAGCAGTTCAGAAGGATCGTCGAACATGTGCTTCCTGGGAAATGGAAGGAGTAGGGTGGGGGTGGGGTTTAAGAGATGTGAATGTGGTTTTCGTTTTTACACCCAAAAGGAACTCATTTTGGCCATTAAGGAGGCACGTCGTACTAAGTCTGGCTGTCAGACCTAGATTAAGCCAGATTTTTGGTCTTAGTAAGCGTTTTACGGCACTTGCAACACAATTAGGTCATATAAGTGCCGAAGATTAGAGGTGTTACAATCAAGTGTGCGAGTAACAAACACAAAAAGAAGGAGAGATAAGGACGACAGATGTTTGATATGAAAGAAAAAGCAAACCACATCAGAGTACCCGCCAACTACCCACCAACAGATGTGATTGTTTAACTGTCTTGCATACAAGACGACCACATTTTGACCATATTTATGAGTTGGGATGATTTGAGGCTGGCTGTCAGAGCTAACCTGGATTGTGTAGGAAGCATCCCCCAGGAGAAAGACAGATTATGTGAGGCAGTGTGATGAAATCAGGTGCTCATCAACAAAGTAAAGTAAAGATACTGGCATTTTTCTGTAGGTTTGTGAATTTTTATCGAATTTTTGTTTTTTGGCTCAACACCCTTCATGCCCAATAAATAACACATTTTGGGGGCTCTCGTGGCCTAGAGGTTAAAGTGTTGGCCTCTCATTCAAAGGTCCCGGGTTCGAATCCGGGTAGCGACCAAAAAAATTTCTTCTCTAAAATTGTCTCCTTTCCCCTCCTTTCTTGCTATCTTCCAATATTCTGTTGTCTGCTTTCATTTCCATTTTCTGCCCCCACCCCTCACCCCTTTTGCCCCATCCTCTGGGCTCCTGACTCTTTCTGCAGCCTTTCTACTGCTACTCCTTGGCTCCTCCTTACTGCTGTCTTTCTGCCACACCCCTGATCTTCTGGTAGGAAAGATCTACACCTAGCCTTCTCGGACAAGGGCGAAAAATCTCGGAGGGCCCGTGTGCAAGTTGCGCACGTTAAAGAACCCTTGGTGGTCTAAAATCGATAAGAGTAGGCTTCGGCCGCCACCCGGGCAAAATTCAAAATTTCCTACCAACTGAAAATATTCGGTGTGTCCCGCGCGCTCATATGACCTATGCAGTTGCGAGCGCCGTAAAACCCTTTACAAAAACAAAAACAAAAAGAGGCACAAAAAAAGAAAGTTTTCAGTTTCCACTCACTATCATTACTATCAAGCTCAGGAAATGACTAATCTTTAGCGGCCATTTTCTCACTAATTTTACCTCTGAAACCAGGTGACCCCCACCTTTTTCATTTGCAAATATATCGACTTGTATTTAAGATAAAGGGATATTTTTTCATCCAAAGCAAGACGAACAAGCTACCAATAACTTTACATGCCCAACAATTGACGAGAGCCTGATCCCATTGCATCGCGAGACACATATTATAACAATTCTCCTCAAAGAAGAATCGATTTGTTTGTTTGAGTAAATAGAAGCATATATCGACACCATAATGATAATTTATTAGTGTTGGAAAAAGTAAGCGAGACAGACAGAAAAAACGGGGAAATCAAAGAAATATGGCTTACTAGTGGAGCCCTCTAACCACTCGTCCCGTAAGCAGAATCAAACTCGCGCCACTTGCTTGAGAAGTGAGGAACCTAACCATTAAGTCATACACAGAGTTTGAGAGCAAGTGTCAACGAGCAGAGAGAACAGAAAAGTGATGTGAACTTGGACATGTGAGACTGAGTTATTGTAGATCTATTTGTTGAGGGATCATGAGCGAAGCTGTCAATGTTGACAAGTTGTCATTTACTTTGCGTCACCACGACAACACCAGTTTTAGTTTTGGTGGGGGGTTTTACGGCACTTGCAACACATACTATAAGTCATGAAGAGCCGAAGATGAGAGGTTTTACAATATAGTAACATGAAACGAAAAAAGAGTGGAGAGATAGATCTGGGACAATTAACAAGTAATTCAATTTTGTGTCGTTTCATATTGGGCAAATTTCGAGAGCTACTGCTAATATCTCAGTTTGTGAAAATTAGGGGGGAGGGGAAGAAGCTAGCAATGACATAACAAACAAGCACTTACGAAATGCAGCAGCCGTGGTAGATTAGAGTACCCGAGGCTGCTCGCCGCTCTAATGCGTGGACTGTTTGGTATGCACTGACCATCTCCAGCAGTCCACTCTCGTAAGCATCGCGGCGCTTTCTCTGAGGACGTCCGCCAGAACAACTGCAAAACAGTCGTACGGAATACAATGGCAGACAAATGGCTACCCTAGAATTACGAAGTCCAATCTGCTTAGTGTCTAGTTTTGAGAAATTTGAACGTTAAAACTTTTGGGTTTCACAACATAATTTTAATCTTTTTCAAAAGCAATTCTTTGAATATTTCGATAGCGACTCCGAATAAATTAACAATTTTGACTGCTGATCAGCCGGGTTGAGTCGATTAATGCCGGCCCCACTGCACACTACAAATAGACCCTTCCCATGCAGTGTCATATTTGACCGCCGCACAGTACTACCAAGCATAAGACTTACCGTTCACAACACAGCCATTTCCCTTCACGGAGGCTTCAAGTGTCGACTGCCGCATACATATCGCGGCTACTGAGTTGAGATTTAAAAAAGAAAGGAACCCCC
>NW_004799242.1:15188-17323 GCF_000002075.1 Aplysia californica | reverse complement strand
CCCCCAAAAACACACAAAAACAACAACAAACAAACCCCTCAACAAAAACAAAAACAAACTAAATCTAATCTAGTTAAAGAACTTACGAAACGTTATCGTAGACAATGTACGCCGACAATCCGATGGAAATGGCGACAAAGACAACAGCTATCACCATCTGCAGAGTGAAAATAATGATAGCTCTTACTAAGAGTTTGTATTTGGTCAGAGCTAAAATAATGATAGCTCTTATTAAGACTAAGAGTTTGTGTTCAGGTATATGACCCTATGGCGATATCTGTTTAAGCGGACAAGACAAAGCAAAAGCTAATACAACTTGAGCTCGGGTGAAACACGAGTAAAGTAAAAGAAATGGAAAGGAAGAAACGCAGAAAAAAAAACAAAAACTGAAAACATGTATGCATGTCAATTCGTCCAAATGCTCTGTTTCATATTTTTCTCTTTGTTAGTTTAGAGAGCTTTTTTTACGTTCCAGACATCTAAAGATAAAAAACCCAAAACAAACCAAAAGACCCCACAACACCCCCAAACTTAGTAAAAAAGCAAACAAAAACCAAACCAAGCCAAAACAAAAACAGCTCACGAGAAGAAGAGGAACATAGCGATGGATTGGTCACACACCCAAGAAGCCAACACACAGCCAGACAAGACAAACCCTTAGTTAGAACCTCCAGGGGATGAGAAAGAGAGGAAGGCTGATCTCGAGATCCACATGGGAACGAGATCTGGACACAGATGTCATGCATGTGGGACACACACACAGTCGCTGGCTGGAGGAGGAGAAGATTGCTCAGAACAGAAACAGATGGAGAAGTCTTCTAGGCGGCTTATCTGTACGTGTACCAGGGTGACAGAGGCGAATGATGATGATGATGATGATGATGATGATGATGATGATGATGATGATGATGATGATGATGATGATGATGAATGTGAGTTTAGAGAGCCTTCTTTACTTTCCAGACTTTTATAGCCGACGTCTGTGGTGTAGCGATCAGGCGCCTCGCCGTCATTAGTGTAAGACATGTGTTCGATTCCGGAGTGAGAAAAATTTTAATCGCGAATCTCCCTCTACCTCTGCCGACACGATTTGGTGCATCTCTCTCATCCCGGGTAGATATATCAGGAAGGGGCAAAACCGGCCTCCTAAACGATAAGCATATGTGTAGACTGGGGCGTGAAAATTCTTCACTTAGAATTACAAGACGAGTAGTATACCGTTTTAGCATCTCCGTGAGCTCGAGTGGGTTATATACTTGTGGGTCCTGAATTGAAGACGGGACGTCGCAGTATCAGTCAGGCTTAGGGCCCGTGTCCACTGCAACGGACACCAACCGACCCGATTCCGTCCGTCTCTCGGAAAGTCGGTAGTTGAAATGGAGCACCGTTTATTTCCTAAGAAATCAGTGAAAAGTCCGTTTGGCTGAGTCAACAGACACGACACGACACACCCTGACAAAAGACGTGTCGTTTGGAAAACCGCTTGCTCAATTTTAACCCGACCGGTTCGTGACTCATGAGCCATAGGCCCGCCGGAGCTAAACACAAATTCCAATTTTGAGTCCGGATCAAATTCTAATGTCATATTCGTAATCAGTGCCTCAAAATTAGCAAAGTCTAAAGCGAAAACCACCTGGTTTAAATGCATATTAACAATTTTACCAATTTTCCTTTTAAAAAACCCTTCATTTCTTATTCCCGCCTTGGGTTCATTGACCTAGACTATTTATAGCCCTGCACCGAGGACACAGCCTTGGGACACAGTGTGTGGAATAATACGGCCAGTGGGCCAACCGACTACACGTGTCTTGTCCGAATTGGCGGACACATTAGACGAAAACGACCCCACCGATTTTCTTCCTCCCGACAAAAGATCGGGCCATGTCCGTCTCAGTGGACCCGTAGGGTAAAGGGCCTATCACACGAGCAATTGGACAGATATATTTAGGTGTTATGTCGGCCTTCTGTCCGTCCTCAGTGTGTAGAAAGAACATTGGCTGAAATCACCAGATGGGCTGGCTTCTTTCCATTTAGATGAGTACTTCTAGTTTTAATAGTTATTGTACTTTTATCCATTCAATATTTCTCTGTCTGTCTGTCTGTCTGTCTGTCTGTCTGTCTGTCTGTCTGTCTCA
>NW_004799242.1:13002-14033 GCF_000002075.1 Aplysia californica | reverse complement strand
GAACAAGAACAACAACAACAACAACAACAACAACAACAACAACAACAACAACAACAACAACAAAAACAACAACAACAACAACAACAACAACCTTACCCATATACGATTGGAGCTGCAGCTTCCTCCCATGTTTGTCTTGTTGTCGTCTGATGCCTTGGTGTGTCCCCTTTTTTCATCTAACAACGACAGCTCCACAGGTTCGTGTCCGTCTTTCTCAGAAGACATAGCAGTCTGAATAGAGACACAAAACACGCACTGATCATGATTACCAAAAGTAAAAATAAAATAAAAAGCTTCAGCACACCGGCAGGGGCGTAGCCTCCTGGGTTGCGGAGGTGAGGTCCTCTTGGATTTTATTTTCGGTAAGTGCTTTGCGGCGCTCGCAACTTCATTAGGTCTTGTGGGCGCGCGGGGACACATTAAACCTTTTAGTTGGTAGCAAATTTAGTTTGAATCTTGTCCGGGTGGCGGTCGAAGCCTCCTCTTATCGATTTTGGACCACCAAGGGATCTTTATCGTGCGCAACTTGCACACGGGACCTTCGAGATTTTTCACTCTTATCCGAGAAGGCTAGGTGTTAGATTTCACCTATCATAAGATCTGGGGTGAGGCTGAAAGACAGCAGTAAGAAGGAGCCAAAGAGTAGAAGTAAAAGGCTACAGAAAGAGTCAGGAGAACATTTTAGAGAAATAAGAACAAGTTCCAACACTATCCAGATACGAACCACGAGGGTCTAGTTCTCTTAGTTTGGTTTTCGTTTGAGTAAGAGTTTCACAACACTTGTAGCACACGTAACTCATACACAGTCTGACAATTAGATGTGTGGCTAGAAAGTAACAGACATGGCAAAGAGAAGAAAGAGGAAAAATAAGGACGATAGATGTTTAATAGGAAAGAAGGAGCAATCCATACCAGAGGGCCTCAGACAGAATTTGTAGTTAATTGACGGGAGTTCCGACACTTCGAAAGTATATTATTGAGTGTGTGTGTGTGTGTGTGTGTGTGTGTGTGTGTGTGTGTGTGTGTGTGTG
>NW_004799242.1:7117-12232 GCF_000002075.1 Aplysia californica | reverse complement strand
ACACACACACACACACACACACACAAACAAACAAAAAATAAAGTTTAACCGAAAAAAAGCCCGAAAGAAAAAGACAATCTAGAACAAGCAAAGCCATTTCTATGAGAGGTGTCATTCACCCCCTCCCCGATCCCTCTCATGTAGTAAATGACAGTCTGAACAAACAAAAAAGTCAAGAAACGAACTTGGCAAGAACTAAATTCGCGTCTTTCTTTATTTTCATGTTGCTGTGAGCCAGAGTGGTTGAGTTAACTCTTCAAGACGCGGCGAACACACCTCTGGACCTTAGGATTACAAAGTTCTATCTGACAATTTTAGTCGTTTTGAGTTTCAGAGACCATAAGTTCTGAAACCAAATGATGCACTGTCTGCTATATCAAAACCGTAAGATTATTCGGAGACGATATCAAGAAATTCAAAAAATTGCATTCTAAGAAGCTTGACATGTTGTGCAACTAAATATTTCTAACTTCAAATTTCTCAAAACAAACAGGTAACTCAAAACGGCTGAAAATATCAGAAATAACTTTCTAGTTCTGAAAAAAAGCAGCGAAGTGTTGTCAAAGGAGTAGAATGAGCGTTTGAAAGGGTTAAGACGTGTTCAGCATTCCTCGTGAACTTTTCCTTGGTCCATGGGCTGCTCAAATCAAACGTTTCAAAAACCCACAAACAACAAAAAACGAAAGCAAACAAACAAACAAACAAACAAACTAACTAACTAACTAACTAACTAACTAACTAACTAACTAACTAACTAACTAACTTCGAAAGTTATCACGGCCTCTGCGCACAAGTTATTTATTTTCGTTGATTTTTTGGGGTTATTTTGCAATGTTTTATGGCCTTTAAAACGTCAGTAATTCTATTTTCAAACTTAAGAAAAATTAATTAAACATTTATTTAAGGAGCCATCTCGTTGCTGACTCATTGGACATGAGGAAATCCACAGTTCAGGAAGGAACATGAAGAGAAATGAATTGAGCTCCCCCACGTTCTTTCGATAATGATTTCAATCCTGCTACCGAAAGATAAAGAGATAATGCATATCGAGGTAATTTGGAACAACACATTATAGTAATAGTAATAATTCGTCTGTCAATGTCTGGCGATGACCAAAACATCCACACAGGAGATTACTTCTCAAGCGAGATAGAATAATTATAAGAATTGAAGGTTAAGATGACTTGTGATTTCTGCTACGGCCGTGACACCAATTATAGTAGATAAAAGTTTGCCATGTTTTTTACATTTGAAAGCTCCTACTCCTACACCATCTGTGGGTGTGCGCAGTTTGCGGAATTCTCATTTGTTCTCAGCATTTAATTTCTTATTCGTGAAACGTCATATGAATTTCTGCCCGCTGTGACTGCTGCTGTCCAACAGGGTTTGTTGAAGGATTTAATATGCTGTAGTCCTTCAGAGATATTGTCAGGGTGCTTTTGTAGCGCTTTTTAATTTTAGGCGCCAACTTTACGCTTCCCTGAAGACAGTGTAGAATAGAAGACTGCCTTTGGGATTCTGAAATCAGCCATTCTTACAACATGGCCGCCCAGTGGAGTTGAGTTCTTAGGAGCTTAAAAAATAGATTCTCATCATTTGCCTTTATGAGAACTTCGGTGTCTGGTATTGTATTCTGCCATTTGATGCCAATAAGTCTCCTGGGGTATTTCGAATAGAAATGATTCAGCTTTTTGGCATGGCTTTGGCATACCGTCCAGGTCTTGGCTCCATACAGCAGGGTTGGGAGGATCACAGCTTTGACTGACAACACATTATATCACACATCTCAAAATAAGCAAAGTTGTCCACGATGAACCTGATTTAGTGCGTTATTATATATATTTCAAAAATTTTAATAATTTAGTTGATCATCAAGGGTGAAACTGTGCATCAAAGTCACTCGGTGCGTTGCCCATCTGCAGTCAAGTCATAGCTTCCGGTTCTACACATAACATGGTGGGCCTACAGTATGGCCACCCTTTTCTAAAGACACTGTTCTGCTAAATCAAATGTACAGGGGGAAAGTGGTTAGGGGGAGGGGGCTCTCGTGATCACAGTGTTCGCCTTTCCTTTATTAGGTCCAGAGCTCGAAACCTTCACCTAGAGAGCAGGCAAATCTCCGTCGTCGCAAAGAGACTTGGTGGCTTTATGATGAGGAATCTCCTCGATCGAAAGAAAACTTAAAGATAGATTGGAACGTGTAAACAGACAACACAGTTCGATAAAACGGACAGTTCTCTCATACGATGAATCTGATACAATTTATCGTTGCGTGTGACCGGGGCTTTACGCCGTGAGTCGAATCAGTCGTATTGTGACACAGTGGTAGCTTTTGCCCTATGAAGGAAAATCTGGCTGTCCCCGACTCGATTGGATGAATGATTGGAGGTGTGCAGTGGGTATTAGCACGATTTCCCTCTTGTGATCAAATTCCCTTCTACGCGAGCAGTTTCTCTCAAGTTTATGCAAATAGTGACACAGACGTAACAATACATTAGATTTAACTCTCAGAGGACGTGTCGAAAAGACAAAAGTCCATAATGTACTGGCAAATATCGAACTACACGTAAGACACTAATCAGAAACACGAATATGCAAATTTAATAGTGCATGCGTATAGCATTGTGCCTTTTTGAGTTTAAGATTTTTTAAAAATCGCATTAAAAAAGCTGTTTGAATAACCAAGTTATGCTTCTTTCATAAAGTGCCCAAAACAGAACGTCTATGTACTTTGTTGAAGGTCCAGAATGTGGGTTTTCAAAGAATACATTAAGTACAACTTGCGTAACTCACCGTGCCCGCAGAAGGCTAGCGGTAGCCTGTTGGTAGTATATCTATGGGAGTGATTGTGAATTGTGATTGTATATCTATGAAAGTGATTGTGATTTGTGATTGTACGCGTCCCCATTGTAAGCTCGTAGTACTGGCGGTACAAGTACGAGAGTGATTGTAATTCGTAATTGCAAACCTTTTACGCCCCCATCGACAGAATACGGGCGGCAGTGGTGTAGCGGTTCGGTGCTTCGCTGACCCCAGTTCGATTCCCGGGTGGTGAAATTTTTTAAAAAGTATTTCTATCTGTCTGCTGGGATGTTGTATCCCTCTCAGCCCGGGTTGGCTCTGACAGGCAGGGTCGGAATCCCGTCCTCTAAATTTACTAAATTGTTTCGGCGAGAGCGTAAAACATCTACATTTTAAAAGAAATCGACAGAACTTTGGTAATGAAGGGGGCTAGCTGCTCAAACCATCTCTCCGAGGGCCAACCCGCTGCTTGATGAACAAACGTTCCTCTCGTGATACATATAATCGAACTCGTGTGTGTGTGTGTGTGTGTGTGTGTGTGTGCGCGCGCGCGCGCGTGCGTGTGTGTGCGCGCGTGCGTTTGTGTGTGTGTGTGTGTGTGTGTGTGCGTGTGTGCGTGTGATGTCTTTTGAATTTGAAAGAAAGAACCTATGGCCAGTAGGACCTCAGATGCCCGCTCAGTGAACATGCAATTGCTTTGCGCTGTAGGTTTTGTCAGTAAGCATTTATTGTTAAGAGTTAAACCGAACTGCACTCTGTAATAGGTCAATTCGAAATCGATTTTTAAGTTCCGTTTGAGTAAAGTAGGAGTAGGGGTAGGAATGCCAGCCACAGGCCGGATAACTGATTTCTGTCAGGGAAACTTTCACACGGGACCTCCGGAATTTTCCGTCCGTGTCCAAAAAGACTAGGTGCTCGATCCTACCTACCGTAAGATCGTAGAGTGTAGAACACATAAGAAAATAAATCCGACTCCACGCTGCAGGAATCGAACTCCAGACCACTGGGTTGACATGCGAACACCATACCAGCTGTTTCGCCTTTAAGGCCCAATTATAGCTGTGACAACACCGGTGTCGGAAGCAGAGCGACCCTGACATCAGTTTGCCAATTACATTGCCGTCCACGGTGAAAAAAACAACAACAATAGCAAAACAAACAAATACAAAAGTAAAACACGAACAAACAAACAACCCCCCCCCACCCCCACACACACACCCAGCTGACCAGACTATAGAAATTAAGTAGCGTTCGCGACCTTATAGCCCACTGAAACTAATCAATCCAGAAGCCATGACGGCCTGAGGAAATGACAAAATAAGATACCTATTAAAACAACAAAAAACCAAACCCACCCCACCTCCCATGTCAACCACAAACAAAACAGTAAGACAACAAACCAAAGGCAACATGCCGGAAAGTTATCTACTGCATTCTCTTACAGAACAACCATGGATTCCAAATAATTTTAATGTCCTAGATCATAAACTGTCATGGCCGCCGCCCTAAAAAAAACACCTTAAAGAAACTTTGCTGCTCAAGGGGCCCAAAGAAGGACAAAACACCAGTCTCGCTTTTGTGGAGTGCAGGTAGTACATTTCCCTCCTCGCTCTTCAGTTGGCTCCAAACTGAGTCAAATTATGCGCACAATGGTGTGACATCAGAATGCACAATCTAGGGTGTTATAATACAACAAGTCTATGGGAATTAAACAAACAGCAAAAATTAGCATACTACAATGTCTTATTATTATTTTTATTTGACACATGAAGGTCATGTTGACTGTTTCTTTTTATTATTGCAAGAGTGAAAGAAACAAACATACAAAAAACCCCCACAAAATAACGACAACAACAACAGCACAACAACAACAAAACAACAACAACAGAACAACAACAACAAAACAACAACAACAACAGCAACAACAAATACACTCCCCCCCCCTCCTCAACTAAAGACAAAAAAACCCCCGACTTACCTCGAAGACAGTGGACGTGATGCTCTTAACCTTTTACCCTTATCTTTGACGTGAGAGATTTTTGTTAAGAACATGGGTCATTTTTTACCATTCATTTTTAATGGAAACATACATTATAAGATCACTGTAACCTCAACCTTTCTAAGGTCACAAAATATCCGAGACCCAGGACACCCTTCGAATAGGGGTGACCAGTGGAGTTGGAACTGTTATTCGAATATACAAGTCCGAATTCTCTCATCGAACGAACACTGCATACCAGCAGAGATAATACACTGATGGCTCTTACACTTTAAAAAAATCTTGAATGTTTATTCAAAATACGGTAAATATAT
>NW_004799242.1:5842-6911 GCF_000002075.1 Aplysia californica | reverse complement strand
CCCCCCCCCCAAAAAGCCTTTGTGGGTGTCATAAGGAAGGACATCCGAGTAACGAGCGACCACCCCAACAAACACAATAAAGAAGAGACCTAACCATCCATCCATCCATCCATCCCCCCCCCCCTCCCTCCCTCCCTTCACCCATTTGAAAAATTCGAATAGTCTTTCTTCTTAACTTCATGGTGCCCGCTTATAGCTCCACTGAGAAGGGAGACCCTGGGTGTGCGTGGTAGGCCAAGTAAGTTCCTTAAGGAGGGCTCAAGTCTACTTTGAGTCAAAGAATCAGGATTTGTGTCTCGGCTAAACTGCTGACTTTCCCCAGAGAAGCGACGTTGAGACCCCCCCACGAACAGCCTAAAGAAATGTTAATTTTTGGTGATAAAGATGACATGTATTGATAAAATAGAGATATGATGAATAGTAAAATGGGCTGACGACAGGAATAACAAAACCTGGGCTTCAAAGGCAAGGCACAAAGAATGTCGTCTTCGCATCTCTTATTTTTGGAAGGTTTTTTTTTCCTAAGGGTTTTTGGTTGAGGGCGGGGGATTGGTAAGAAATAATATAGACAAAACAACAAAAGAAGAAAAGAGATAAGGGGGCAAGGGAGGGGGGGGGCGAGAAGCTATTTTCGCGGGGAGTAAGGGGTAGGGGTGGAAAAAAACAGAGCTCATAGCGTACATAACAAAAAAAAACAACAAAAAACAAAACAACCCACCTCTAAAAAAACCCAAAAAACAAATCAACCTCAAAACAGATGAGTCAAGAGACAGAGTATAGCATAATAATTCCTCGGAAATCGCTCAATCATTCCTGAAGTTTTATGTATGAACATTCTTTCCCGCTTGAGACATTGTGCACCAACCAAACAAAGACGCCATTTCCACGCCCCGTCGCTTCTTCCCTATCCCAAACATTCCAAAGTAGTTTCGCATGTCCTCCTTCGACCATGTTCAGATCGCAGTTTACGAGAGTGTTTTCGACACATAAACTATCAGGCAAATGCGTGTGTGTGTGTGTGTGCGTGTGTGTGTGTACGTGTGTGTGTGTGTGTGTGTGTGTGTGTGTT
>NW_004799242.1:3982-5112 GCF_000002075.1 Aplysia californica | reverse complement strand
GTTCTCTCTCTCTCTCTCTCTCTCTCTCTCTCTCTCTCTCTCTCTCTCTCTCTCTCTTTCTCTCGCTCGCTCCTTTATCCCCCCCCCTCTCTCTTTCTCCCACACATCAATTTAGTTGTTGACGGTAAGGTAATTCGTTATCATCGATGAAGTCCGGCACAAATCTCCGTATCCGGTACGACCATATTATTATTATTCTCTCCCAACCCCAGGGAAATTGTAGGATAATCCTTCTTTTTAAGACAGGGACTGAAGAAAATAAAAGACGTTAAATGAATTGTTCCGGGAGTTCAAAACTGACTGCCGAATCTCGGGGGGGGACCTAGCACGGGTCATTCTTTGCGTATTTACCGTTTATGGTGAACGAAGAAGATATTTATTCATAACGGATTTGGCCTGGCTGATTTTGACAGCTTTTATGCGAACTGGTACCAACTGGTAGGCCTACTTTTGACATCGGAGGATAAATTATGATACTGTATCTTTTTAGATACCAACCCCCTAAAATTGTGATTTACTGGCATTTTGAAAGCACCTTTAATGAATAGGTCTGGAACCGTAGATCTAGATCTAGGTCTATTTGCAGAAAATCTGGACTTTTATTTTAAAAGACAGTATATATGCTGTTTTGGAAAGAATTGAGTTATTGATTCCACCTGATTGCCTAAAAGATGGCGCACATTAATTTTTGCCTTAGTATGGCATCGATATCTTAATAAATAAGGCAGGGAAAATGTTTAGAAGAAATTCAAAGCAACTGTAGGCTCTTGAGAGGCAAACGAGTTTGGTTTTCTATTTTTGACTCCTCAACATTTTACGTAACTGGATACTATACTGTCTTTTGAAATAAAACTCCAGTAATATACGCTTTTCAATTTGCATGTCTGTTCTTATGTCCGATACGGGAAAAGGGATCGAAAAGTGTTAGGTGAAGCAGAACTTGCTGGCCGTGTGCACACTCGAGGCGAGAGATTATAATATTATTATAAACATGAAGACGGGGCCCAACTCGTGAGAGATATAAACCCCTCTCCCGTTCACTGCAAGCTGAGAGCGGAACAACCTTCTATCCCTCTCTCTTTCCCTCTCTTTCCCTCTCTTTCCCTCTCCGTCCGCCCCCCTCTCTCTCT
>NW_004799242.1:2342-3579 GCF_000002075.1 Aplysia californica | reverse complement strand
CCGACCCCTTTTTACCCCCAGATTAACTTGGTTCTGCCAAGATGCACATTCCTTCAGTGAGTGATCCAGACGTCAGACTGATACTGTGCTGAGGCTCTTGGCTAGGGAAAAGATAGAGTAATGTCAAAGGAGGGAAGTCTGTTGGCGGGGAATAAAGCAGCTATTGTCCTTATCTCTCCTTCTTCTTTTCTTTGTATGTTACTCTCTAGTAGTAACACTCTAATAATCTTCTGCCCTTAAATAAACTATTTGTGTTGTAAAACTCTTGCTTCAGTTAAAGTTAAGGAAAGAGAGGATAAACATGATTATTTTCTTTCAGCACCAGGCGGTGATTTTTTCGTTGTCGCTGCTCTCTCTCATCAAACTTTCCAGTGTTGACAGAACACAATAACAAACAAACACATTCTTAAAGTTCCCCACAATCATGCACCCCCCCCCCCCCCCCCCCCTCTCTCCTCCAACGAACTCAAATGCACCCATAGACAAACACACACACACACACACACACACACACACACACACACACACACAAACGCACAGGAATCCCGGTTCCTAATCAATTCTTATTTTTCTTTAAGCCGTCATGATTCAGAGACTGTTTCACCGATCCCCTTACTCATGTCAAGTAGATACGAAGAACTAGGATCGGCACTGCTTGTCACCTCTAACTGACCCAAGGACACTCAATCATAACATCCCCAAAGGGGGGATATTAACATGTTCTTATGCACAGTAGAATTGTAAATGGGCTCATTTATCAATGTCATGCTCATACATGCCGGAAGAACAAAGGGGGAACTGCTGCTTTTTCTTTCCTTATCATTACTATTGTCATTTAAACTCTACTTTTTTGTATGTTTGCCATTCTCTTGTGAACTGCTATTTCCGGGGTGCCTTGAGAGTCGCGCAGACTTTGTGCTGTTGAGGCAAGAGAGGTGAGCAGAGTAAGCCTGATTCCCGTTTGGACTTCTCAGTTGACATTCACCTCTTGACGCTCATGTGACCTTATGCAGTTGCGAGCGCCGTAAAACCTTACTAAAACCAAACAATCATAACATCATCCCACTGGTCTGCCTGCACCTTGCACACACCCCTAAGTAGACTCCACAACAGACCAATTCAACAACATCCGGGAAGGAACCCCAGGCCCCCTTTTCCTCCTCAACGCCAAGTTTCTCAACCATCCTATCCTCCAACCCCCTTTTTATTCCCCATTTCCTAGTTTCTCAACCATCCA
>NW_004799242.1:0-2145 GCF_000002075.1 Aplysia californica | reverse complement strand
CAAGTTTCTCACCCGCCCTAACCACCACCCCCCTTCCCCCATCCTCATCAAACCGATATTTTGTATTTTTTCATGAATTTCTGATTGCTTAGTATAAGTTTGAGTACGAGTTTGACGGCACTTGCACATATTGGTCATAATTGCCGAAGGTTAGAGGTATTATTACAAAAGAATAACGAACAAAGGAAAGAAAGGGAGATAAGAAAGATTGAATGTTTGATAGGAATATATTATCTGTCCATCTATCTGGTTGCACGCATGCTCGGAATCATTTTATTTATATATGCGTATATTCATGAATGCATATGTGTTCATGTGTTTATGCGTGCGTATCCGTGTGCGTGTTTTTTGTTGCATTTGTTGCGTGTGTGTGTGTGTGTGTGTGAGTGTGTGTGTGTGTGTGTGTGTGTGTGTGTGTGTGTGTATGTGTGTGTGTGTGTGTGCCACGTGTGTGTGCGTGTGTGTGTGTTTGTTTGATGCAGGTAGGTGGGTTGGTAGATAGGCATAAAAACAACAAAAACAAAACCAAAATAAAATTAAGCAAATCAAATAAACAGCCCTCCTCCTCACCCAACCAAACGAGCACCCTACCCTCATCCACCTCAAGGAAAAAGAACAGCCAACCCAACGAACAAATAATCTACAAAAGAAAACCCCACAAAACAAAAAACAAACCAAATAACGAAAGAACAACTCATGATACCCCCCCCAAAAAAAATAAAAAAATAAATAAATAATTACAATTTTTTTTTTACAAAAACAAAACAAAACCTGAATAAATAAACCTCTTCGAGTCATGACATGCAGTAGTTGTAATTCCAAATGCTAATTAACATGGCCCTCTCGAATTCTTCCCTTCGGTGTCAAAGAGGAGATTGGACTGACTGCATACTAATTAGACGTCTGCCCTTCTCAGACCATTTGGCGCCTGCCCTTTATGCCAGGTACGGGCTAGTATGTTCCAGTTGGGGCTAGATTAAGCGACTCCAAACTTTAATATCTTAAGCGATGCCGAATATCTTGCAAGCTAGGTCAGGAGTAGATTGGGTGAAATGTAATGTAGGTTGGAATACCTTAGCTCTCAAAAATTGATACTAAATCTGACACAATAGCAAACGTCACTCAGAGGTGTTTCATGAAATAAAATTATTTGATCTTCTCAAAAGTGATGCTAAAACTGAGACTGCAGTCAAGAGATAAAATGTAACATCTACACCTAGCCTTCTCGGATAAGGGCGAACAATGTCAGAGGTCCCGTGGGTAAGTTGCGCACGTTAAAGATCCCTGCTTGGTGGTCCAAAACCGATGAGAGTAGACTTCGACCGCCACCCGGCAAAATAAAAAATATCCTGCCAACTGAAAACTATTGAATGTGTCCTGCGCGCTCATATGACTTCATGCAGTGGCGAGCACCGAAAACACTTAAAAAAAACAAAAACAAAAACAAACCACCAACAAACATATATATTCCATTAATTGCTTCCGCTGGGTCTGAAATACGTAGTTTAGATTTTTCAAGACGGACAGTTTCGTTTTTAGCAATAATTATCAACTCACTGAGGATCACATTCATTTTCAGTTGCTCGGTCAACACGACCTGAAATTGCTCGCGGGCTAATTCTGGGCCGTTGGCCGTAGTTTGAAAAAAAACGTAACTCCAATCACTGTGTGTGATAAAACGGGGGTGAAAATCTGAATGAATCACAGAAATCGAACGTCAAACGTAACATAAAGATCGCAATGTGTAGGTGAGATGTCACATAGAGATCCCTATGTGTAGGTGAGACGTCACATAGAGATCCCAATGTGTAGATAAGATGTCACATAGAGATCGCAATGTATAGATAAGACGTCACATAGAGATAGCAATGTGTAGATAAGACGTCACATAGAGATAGCAATGTGTAGATAAGACGTCACATAAAGATCGCAATGTGTTGATAAGACGTCACATAGAGATCGCAGTGTGTAGATAAGACTTCACATGGAGATCCCAATGTGTAGATAAGACGTCACATAGAGATCGCAGTGTATAGATAAGACGTCACATAGAGATCGCAGTGTGTAGATAAGACGTCACATAGAGATCGCAGTGTGAGGGTCTGAAGATGCCAACTGGCCTGACAAATGCAGTGTGAGTGTGTG
>NW_004799241.1:21324-23754 GCF_000002075.1 Aplysia californica | reverse complement strand
GTGCACACGTGTGCATGTGTGTGTGCATGTGTATGTGTGTGTGTGCGTGTGTGTGCAAACCCGTTCTTGTGAACGTGGGTGTGTCATTACAATTCTACACAGCCTGACCAACTTCCATATATATAGTCGCTTTTAGGGACAAGAGGGCTAACCCAGATTTCGAGTTTCCAGAAATCATGACCACCACAAAAGTGGGCATTGCCCTATCTATAGGAGAAGTTCGGTTTCATTGGTGTGTATGTGTTTGGTTGTAGAGAAAACTATCTTTGTATTTTAAAGATGGGCTCGTGAGTTCTCCTCAGTTGACAGCACGGTTCGACCAGATATGGTCGAGATCCTGAAATGTTTCTCTCGCCAGCTGATTGAGGAAGAAGATAGGGAGGAAGAGGCCAGTACTGCCGAAGAGAGGATGATGCGTTTGGGAATACAAAAAAGAAGCGGAAAATCTGGCATCCTTGCAGGAAAGAACAGAAGAACGTTCAACCAGATATGCACTGGCACAATCAGCGGAAAGACCCTCGGCGACATTTTGGAGAGAGCAACGGAGCATCAATGGACATGTCCGGAGTGCAGGAATGTTGCCTCCTGAAACAATGAACAATGAACTATATGCATTTTAAAGAAACTGAATAAAGGTCCAAAACCTTTAACTTTGATTTTCGCAAAACAGCGTTTTTCGGGATAGCCCCCTTGTGCTTAAAAGCGACCATTACCATACATCAGGTGACGCCATACAGTGGTCTAGAGGTTATGGTGTTCGCAACTCATTCAATAGGTCCCAGGTTCGAAACCTGACAGCGATGGAAAATTTTATTCTCTAAAATGTTCTCCTTTCACCTCCTTTCCTGCTCTCTAACTTTGTCGTCTTCTTTCAACTCCACTTTCTGCCCTCTCCCCACCCTCCCTTGCCCCTCCTCCTTCCTCTTCGCTCCTGATTCTTTCTGCAGCCTTTCTACTGCTAATCCTTCACTCTTTCTTACTGCCGTCTTTCAGCCCCACTTCTGATCTTAGGGTAGGTAAGATCTAATATCTAGCCTTCTCCGATAAAGGAAAAAAAATCTAAGAGGTCCCATATGCAAGTTGCGCACGTAAAAGGTCCCAGGTGGTCCTAAAATCGATTATAGTAGGCTCCGGCCACCATCTGGGCAAAATTCAAAATTATTTCCTACCAAATTAAAAATGTTCAATGTGTCCTACGCGCTACTTTATGCAGTTGCAAGCGCCGTAAAACACCCACAAAAACAAAACAAAATAAATCAGTTGATGCCATCTCCTTGCCTTTGACTTAAAAAAAAAGTTAACAGTTAGTTGTTCTATAGTATATCTAGAAATGTGGGTGGTTGGTGGGCCATCTCCTGTGGTTTGCTATTTCTTTCCATGAAAAAATCTATCGTTCTTATCTCTCCCCATTTTCTTTGTTTGTTACTCTCTACTAGGAATACTTCTAATCTTCGGCACTGATATGACATATTTGTGTCTCAAGTGCCGTAAAAGTCTTACTGAACCTAACGCTATCAAGACGCAACGAAAATCATTTCGATATCGGGACAGCTTTTCTCTTTTTGAATACTAGGTTGAGCGGATTGTACTCTCAAGGAAGACATAATTTGGACCCCCTTTCGACTCAACTTCAGGCTTCAGAGAGGCAGGTCAAATTATCATCTACTGCGCCATATTGGTCAACTTGCTCCAGACAGAAGATTTGGACCCCCTCTCGGATTCAAACTTCAGACTTCGGAGAGGAAGATCAAGTCAATTATATACGGCGCCACGTTGCTCAGCTTGCTCCAGACAGAAGAAGCGACGACCGCTCAAGCAGGAAGTGTTTTATGCGTCAAGGCTTCCCTGAACCCAGCAAAACTACATTCTCTTTGGGGGGGGGGTTATCTATTGTTCTGGAAGAGGCGAGTAGGTTGGTATTTTATTCATTCAGTGTAAGCAACCATTGGCCCATATCACATAAAGCATACCGATTTTACAGCCATGATTTAATTAAGAGAATTGGTGTAGAACAACCTGATTATACTTGTACCTGTATCATTATAAATGCCCCAGACCACTAGCATTAGTCTTGTTTGACAAAGTTTCCATTAATAAAACAGGTGGGGAAGCGGGTGACATTCCAAAACAGTCACAATGGGAATTTTTGCCCCCCAAGACTCAACCAATCCCTACAGAAAACATATTTTTCTAAAGTTGGTTTATAGGCCTAAGCAGGTGGTTGGCTGGCGTTCTAGTAGTGTGGTTTGCTCCTTCTTTCCTCTAAAAAAATCTATCGTCTTGTGATCTTTCCTCCCTCTTTTTTTGTGTGCTTGTTACTCTCTCGTAACACCTCTAACCTTCGACGCTTATATGACCCTATTGTCTTGCAGTGCCGTTAACCTCTTACAAATTCAAAACTGAGGCTGACTAAACTTTTGTCCCGCCCCC
>NW_004799241.1:18557-21224 GCF_000002075.1 Aplysia californica | reverse complement strand
CCCCCCCCCCCCCCCCCCCCCAACCTGTTTGTCACCTGCGTCTGTTATGAAATTTGTTGCCTGCCTTTTCGTCAAGCATGCATAAGACGTGAGTTCGATTCCCTATAGGTAGAATTATTTTCGAGTTTTTATGGGACAGCCCGAGTTCGTGTAACTTACTAACAGTTACTGTCAATCGGCCATTTTGTGGACTTTCATAATTTACCGTTTTTTTGTAGATTACCTATGGTGCGGTAAAAAATTCGAGGCGCAACTTATCGTCAAATATCTCTTTAACGGGTGAATCAATGTCACCTGTATTTTGCACAGCAGATGTACCAATTTGTCTTAACGTAATCATATTTTTCTTTAAAAATTGAGGCTCGATTAAAATATTTTTCATCTTAAATTTATATAAAATACTATAAATCTCTGTCATGCGGAAAATATGATTGTTCACTGCACTTCCCGCTTCTCACACACATTTTGGATAGGCTACGTATGTGGCCTACGTCACAGATCACCAAAGACACTTTTTAATGGCAAAACTTGTTACAAGAAATGACTTTTATTGTGAACACATTTTGTGCACTAAATGTTCTCAAAACATGCATTCAATAAGCATAATGTCGCGATTAGAAAAAAAAATTGACAGACTTGCTTTTTAAAGCGATATTCCCCCAGCCGTAAATATTTTAAAAAATTCTAGGCCTAGAAACCACCCACTTGGATTTTTTATTAGTATTTATTAAGGCATTTTCTAGAATACAGTTAAAAGGTGTTTACAAAAATACAGATCTGATAAGACAAATTGATACCTGTCATTGCGCAAAACCCGTGTATCGATATTTAAGGATATATAATTTGGCAAAAAATTGTTAGAGGATCCTAACTGATGATATGGGCTACTATTTTCTGTGTGATTTTTGTATTTGTTGCTCTGCATATGAGGGAAAATTTCTTGTTTTGAATTATCCAACGCTTGATTCGTGCCAGATCTTTTCACTCCAAGCGGATATGTGTGTCGTTTGTCCCCCTCTTCCCCCTCCCCCTTCCCCTCCGCCCTTCACCCCCTCGTCGCTCCTCCCCAAAAGCAACAAACAAACAAACAAATCCGAAACTAAAATAAATAAATCCTTCCTCAAGGAAAGCAGCAGCCACAACGAAGAGAAGAAACTGTTAAGCCCCCCCCCCTTCCCAACCACCACCAAAATAAAAAGGAACAACAAAATATTCGCATACCAACCTATCACACACACACACACACACACACACACATACACACACACACACACGCACGCACCCGCACGCAAACACACGCGCATACGCAGAGCTACTGTCCGACACAAAGGAATGTGGTTGACTTTGTTAAATTTGTTTAAAACATAGATCTAGTAGATCTAGATATCCTTTTACATTTTATATGAATCCCTTAAAATCTAGACATAGCCCGTTCACCACCGATCACAGATATAATATTGAAAACTTTTATTTGGCTCATCTGTTCAGTACATAAATATCTATAAGCAAAGAATAATAAATCAGTGTATTTTTCTTCCTGGGGGTGGGGGATTTTGCTTTTTTCTTTTCTTTTCTTTTTTTTTTTTAGTGACGGGTTTTCCTGATAAATTATGTCGGCTACACTAATACAAGCTCAGCAGCTGCGGCTGGTGGGGAAAATAACATGGTCCTGATCATGCGCCCCTGACGCTAAACTTAGCTCTGGGAAGTTTTCGCTGTATTTTCGTCATACTAGGATATTTATTAATCTTTCTGTGTCACTGTTGGGAAAATGTGTTGGGTCTCCCATATATAGTTCCATTTGCTGCACTTAGCTGAGCTGAGGCTTAAAGTTGTAAGAGGAGGCTTCTTACGCGACTGTGACGGCACAACTATATAGCAACCACCTGTGTATTTCTGTCTAAAAAACAAAAGACGTGCGAGACGAGAGACACGTCGTCATGATTTCGATAAGGTTTACGATGTGTCGGTACAATGAGGCTTCGTGCACCTGCAACATCTAGAAAGAGAAAGAATCATCTCTCTGGTTGTGCTCACAGGAAGAAAGCAACTAAAAAAAAAAGAAGAAAACAACATCATCTTTATCATCATCACCATCATCATCATGATCATCATCAACAACAAAAACAACAACAACACGCAGTTTGATTTTCATGAGGGTGGGAGAAAGAGGGGGAGGGGGGGGGGGGGTCGGTAGCCTAGAACTTAAGCTACCGGACCCATTGTCGCGATAATGCATGTTCATGGATTCGAGCCTCATCTCTGTCCGACGTTGTGTCTTATGAAACACTACTTTACACAAATTCCCCATTTGGCTCAGTCATTTCGGAGATGGACGCAAAAATTTAGAGGCCCCGCCTCTTAAATAACCTCATAGTGTTGGCAGGAAGCATTAAACCTATACAATCTTACACATTTTTAAAGGATGGTGAAGACGGATCTGTTTGATAAAGTACAAAGTACAGTTGTGCATCTATCTCCATCGGTCACCTGGGACTGGGACTGGGACGTCGTGCCCCACTCCTACGAGACCGGCTCTGACACGCATTACTGGAACAGTCCACCTCCCCCATGATCTAAATTGTGTTGATTGGAGCTCAAAACATTACAATAATAAATGTGACCATGCAGAAACAGTCAGGAGCCCAGAGGATGGAGGAAAGGGGG
>NW_004799241.1:14712-16930 GCF_000002075.1 Aplysia californica | reverse complement strand
ACACACACACACACACACACACACACACACACACACACACACACACACATCCACTTGACCGATGTTTTTGGTGAAGTGGTCACACTTTTCTTCGTTGGTAGCAGAAGATTTGAGTTCAATCACAATGCCTTTGTGGGGAAGAGTTCTTATAATTTATTGAGCATTTCCATCTGTCTGCAGGGATGTTGAATCGACATGGTCGTAGCAGCACTAGCAACCCGCCTCCTAAAGAGTAAACGATCCCAATCGTGCTTAAAATTCTTTCAAGTACAATCATATCCTCCTAATATAATTTCTCAGCTGCTAGCTCCTTTAGGAGGGGTGGATATCACGCATTTATGTATTCTGCATCGTACTTTGCCGGCATGTATTCAGAATACTCTTTTGAAAAATGTTTTTTGATCCTGATAAAGAAAAGCACATCAACAAGGTAAATGCCACTTAGGCCTGGAGGAAATAGGCGGGCAGACAGATTAAAACAAAAAATGCTAAGGAAAGAAAAGGAGAATTTATTAGCAACGTGCTCCAAATAAAAACTGGTTGAATAAATAAATATAGGAGTTTTGCATCCCCGTCGACACAATAAATCTCCAGGAAGCAGGCTTCGACCCTGTCTTTCAGGCCCAACCCGGGCTGAGAAGGATAGAGTGTTTCAGCAGAAAGACCAAGATAGAATGTAGAGGTCTACTCTATTTCTTTAAAAAAAATTCTCTTCGCTTAAATCGAACTCGGGTCTCTTGCTTGAGAGTGACAAGCGCTTTTAAATCTCTCCACCACAGACGCCACCCGATGCACTCTCCAGCCACATACAGAGGGAGCGTGCAGTGTTGCAGGGTAGAGAAAGAGTTCAACAAAGCTACAGGACGAGTGCACCAGTCGAGCTAGAGCTAGGCCTATTATTTTGTAAGGATAAATCCGCCATCGAGGGTTATAGGTCACGTCGAGTGCGTCAATCGAGCGTGAACCCGGAGATCCGACACAGAGCCGGGGCCCACTAGATCTCCTGTACTCTCTCCCCTCTTGGCTACTCTGCCAGACTCTGACAAAACGCCTTTTTCTTATTCACAGCGAGTTTAGAGAAATCAACGATTTTCGGTTTTCTTATAATATCTGTTGAGCACAGGGAATGACATTTCTCTGCAGGGTGCGAGATCAACCGTTGATGTACAGAGCAAAATAGTTTAGATTTTTAAAGAAAACGAAAAAAACCCCCTGATTTCTCGAAACTGCTGCGAATAAGAAAAAGGCGTTTTGTTAGAGAAAGGCAGTAACTGACACCTCAAGCGCCCGTTGCCGGCCGTCCCTGCTGTGAACACCGCTGGACATTATATCCGGAGGTTACTCTCTACCGGTTACTTTAGCTTGCTAATACATTTTCTTTCTTTTCCCCCCCCCCCTTTTTTTCCTTTTTGGTAAGTGTTTTACGGCGCTCGCAATTGCATAATGTCATATGAGCGCGCAGGACACATTAAACATTTTTAGTTTTGGAAGGAACTAATTTCGAACTTCGCCCGGGTGGCGGCCGAAGCCTACTTCTATCGATTTTGGACCTCCAAGGGATCTTTAAAGTACGCAACTTGCGCACGGGACCTCCGAGAGCTTTCGTCCTTATCCGAGAAGGCTAGGTATTGAATCTTACTTATCCGGAGGTCTAGGATGTGGGTGAACGACAGCAATAAGATGGAGCAAGTAGTAGCAGTAGAAAGGCTGCCGAAAGCCAGGAGCCCAGAGGAGAGGGCATAGTGGAGGGAGGGGAGGGGAAACAGAAAGTGGAGACGAAAACAGATAATAGAACATGGTTAGAGAGCCAGAAAGGAGGTGAAAGGAGAATATTTTTAGACAAGAAAATTTCCCGTCGCTGTTAGGTTTCGAACCCGGGATTTATTGAATGAGAGGCGAGCACCGTAACATCTAGACCACGAGAGCCCCTTAATACAATACTTTCTTCAAATGATAGTAATGTTGCGTTGGCTCTGAGCACACACAGATAACTTTTGCATGGCTGCTCACAAGTGAGGACATGACCTGGTCAAGACTTTCAGCTGCAATGTACAGTCGAACTTGTCTAAGACGTCCAATCATTGTCGAGGAGATATGTGGTCATCTCAGACAGGTGGTTCTCTTGGACAGTGCCATAATTAAATATGAAAAAGACGAGTAGTTCTCGTGGACAGTAGGCTTACCATTACTTATAGAAAAAAACAACAACCCCCGCCCC
>NW_004799241.1:11984-14612 GCF_000002075.1 Aplysia californica | reverse complement strand
GCCCCCCCCCCCCCCAAATAAACCGCAATGTGGGAAGTGGTCTTTTGTGCAGACGATGGTGTCGTACAGGTGGTCGTTAGAGCAGGTTCTACTCTACTTGGTCGCCAGCCCCGTCAGGTCCATCTAGATGTTGCTATCTCAATATTACAAAGTTCTATTTGACATTTTTTGGCTGTTTTGAGTCACTATAAGAGCATGGGATAAGAAATCGAAAGCTCTATCTGCTCTATCAAAATCGTTAGATTATTCTGAGTCGTTATCAAGATATTCAAAGAATTGCATATATGAAAAAGCTTGACATATTATTGTGAAACTCAAATTTTTTTAAACGTCAAATTTCTCAAAATTTGGTACTGTGCAGACATAACTTTGTAATTCTAAGGTAGCGATGCGTCTGATTGTTACAATGTTGCACACCAGAACACGTACACCTTATTTTGATGGCGTGATCCCTGAACAGGTGGAGAGTTATGTATATTATAATGTATGATCTACGCAGGACTCCCTGCACTTTAATATCAAAAGGGAAGTGGATTTCCCACCCGATTGACTTAAGCAGCCAGCATTCAGGCGCAGTTTATAACAGGACATTCCTGACAAAATGATTGCGGACACAGAGAGACTGATTATGTGTATAGAGGGGAGTACACGGATATTGCGCCGCGGGTCCCGATATTATGTATAAAAAGTACTTCCTCAACGGCACATTGACAAACACTGTGTGCTTTTTTACCGAGGTACTGACGCTTTACCTGTTCGATCTCTATACACCCCCCCCCAAATAAAAAAAGGGAACAAAACAAAACAACAAAACAAAAGATTAAACAAAATACCAACCCCCCCAAAAAAAACCCACCCCAAACCAACAACAAAAGACAGAGAAAAAAAAAATCCCCTGCAACCAAGCCCCCCTCCCCCCAACCTAAAAAAAAAATCAATCAATCAATCAATCAATCAATCAATCAATCAATCAATCAATCAACCCATACACACGAAAAAACTCACATAAAGCTACAACCTAACAACAAGAAATAATGCAAACAACAACAGCAACAACAATATAAAAACAAACAAAACACAAAACAAAACAAAAAACCAGCATAGAAAATAAAAGAAAAGTAACCCCTCTTCTCCTCCTCTAAAAAAAACAACACTTAACGAAATGATGAACCGAAGAACGAACACTCGAGCAACCAGACATCTACAGAATAAAACTTGAACGGCAAAGTGCACGAAAAAAAGAGACCCGCCCCCAATTTTTTTTACATTTGCTGACATTCTTATTTGTATTTTTCAAACATTTGATATTTTTTTCACCGCTTTATATCATCATCATCATCATCATCATCATCATCATCATCATCATCATCATCATCATCATCATCATCATCATCATCATCATTGTATACAGCAGAGAATAAAAATAGACTGAGACTTGGTAAAATCTCCAAAAATATTTTGTAATAAAAATCATCATCTTCATCATCCCTAACCCTCCCCCTCCCCCCCTCTCCTCGTCCGTCTACCTCTTCTCCTCCTCCTCTTCTTTTATATATACAACCCCCTCCAACACCAACAACAGTAAACACCAACAACAAGAAAAGAGGAAGATAGAAAGAAACAACCACCAAAACCACAGAAGGAAGGCAGCTAAGGCTAGCAGTATATATGTCCAGATTTGCTTTGTCACGCCACATTAATTTGAACAAGCCTTGGCGTATTTTAAGAAGCAGGGGAAATTTCTCCAGCTCAGCACAATAAAGAGGTACAGAAACCGCCTTTGTACACGGTTCGCCAAACTTAACCTAGCCTTCTGGGCGTTGTTGTCAAGGTACGCGCGCGCGCACACACACACACACGCACACACAAGGCCCTCGCTGACACTGTCCTGTTTCCAAATACGTGCAAAACAAGTTTAAGTGCGGGAAGTGTTTGAGGTCACATACGTCAGAGAAAGAGAGAGAGAGAGAAAGAGGGGAAAATACGACACAAGGAAATGGCTGAATTAAATGCTGCGTAGTTCTTGATGCTTTTTGTTTGGGGAGGCAGAGGAGGGGTTACGACGCTCGCAACTGTATTATACAAATAATAGATCTACTCGTATTGTCATGTGAGCGCCCTTTTAAATCATGCAAAGAAGTTGGTTGCTCCTCAGCTGAGGAGAGTATGAGATCAATTTCGAAGCTGTCCGATCAGCATGCTTTCTTGTCTTAATGCGCAGTTTTCCAAGTGAACAGTTCATCTTTAATTTTTTTTTAAAGAAGAGAGAGAGAGAGAGAGAGAGAGAGAGAGAGAGAGAGAGAGAGAGAGAGAGAGAGAGAGAGAGAGAGAGACCCAACCTTGGACACAACGACCCCACGTCCAGTGCACTCGTTTTCGGTCAACACCTTCGATTCACTGCAGTACCAGTTTTCGTCCCACTTTCTTCACTCATGACTTTACCCGTTTTCGTCACATATTTGCAAATTCATGAAACCGATTAGATCTACCATTCGGAACACCTACAATCGACCCATTCTGTCTGTCTGTCTGTCTGTCTGTCTGTCTGTCTGTCTGTCTGTCTGTCTCTCTGTCTCTCTCTCTCTGTCTGTCTGTCTGTCTGTCTCTCACTCTCTCTCTCTCTCTCTC
>NW_004799241.1:10420-11884 GCF_000002075.1 Aplysia californica | reverse complement strand
AAAAGTGTTCACTATAAAATTATTTTTTTTGGTAAGAAGTTTTGCCATTAAAAAGTGTCATTGGCGAGCTGTGATGTAGGCCATATGCGTATACAAAATGTGTGCGAGAAGCGGGAAGTGCTGTGAACAATCCCATTCTCCGCGTGATGGAGATTTGTAGTCTTTTATATAAATTTATGAATAAAAGTTTTTTAATCGAGCCTCACTTGTTGAGTAAAAATATGATTAAGTTCAGACAAATTGATACAAAATGCTGTGTAAAGTATGGGTGACATTTATTCACTCGTTAAAGAGACATTTGAGGATAAGTTGGGCCACGAAATTTTGACCGCACTACGGTGGAATATTTCAAGTTTTGACGATTGATATCAAAGATCGCTGGCGCCACCAACTACAACTTTAAAGATGAGTTTCCTTTTGCTCCAGACGGACATATATTGTCTGTGCCTAGTGAAGCATACTAGCATAGCAATAATATTTGATGTTTTACAGATCTCAGCACACTCTTCTTTCTTCGCTGCAGAAATTTTTTTTTCTCCAGTATTATTGCTTTTTGTGGATTTTTATTTGGTACTTGTCTGAGTGTATGCGTTTTAGTGTGTGTGTACGTGTATGAAATGTGTATGCCTGTGTGTGTGTTTGTGTGTGTGTATGTGTGTGTATGTGCATGTGTGTGTGTGTGTGTGTGTGTGTGTGTGTTTGTGTGTGTGTTTGTGTGTGTGTGAGTTTATGTGTGATCGGAGGGGTGGTGGATGTTATGGGTAAAAAAGGATGTTTTTTTGGCTTCTGTTTTTGTTAATTGGTTTATATTACATTGCTGGTTGTCAGATTTTGTTGTGTTTTGGAGGGGGGGTGTTTTTTGTGGCGGTGGTGGTGGTGGTTGGGAAAAGGAGAGGGGAAAAAGGGAGGGGAGGTGTGTTCGGATGATGTGTCTTACTCCCTGTAAATCCCCAATATCCAAGCACAACATTTCAATTAAAGCGTCCAATAAGGAGATTTTCCCTTACATTAGCTGTCATTGTACGCCAGTTATGAACGTGAGTCCCCCGCACAATGAGGCACCAAGCACTCAACTCATCACCCGGATAACACCAACAGGAATCTGTGGCGTAGATGTTAAACTGTTCACCTCTCATTCAAAGGTCCCGGGTTCGAATACGCTTAGGGATTGATTAATTTTCTTCTCTAAAATTGTCTCCTTTCACCTCCTATCCTGCTCTCTAGCAATGTTCTGACGTCTCCTTTCGTCTCCACTTTTCGTCACCCACTCACCCCCTTTGCCCCCTCCTCTTGGCTCCTGACTCTTCTACAGCCTTTCTCCTGCTACTTCTTGGCTCCTTCTTACAGCTGTCTTTCTGCCACACCCCTGATCTTCTGGTGGGAAAGATCTACACCTAGCCTTCTCGGACAAGGACGAAAAATCTCGGAGGTTTCGAGTGCAAGTTGTGCACGTTAAAGATCCCT
>NW_004799241.1:8344-9296 GCF_000002075.1 Aplysia californica | reverse complement strand
TTGAATCTCTATCTGTAACAGTTACATGTCATACTAAGTATGCATGTTATACACTATTGGACACTATCATACGCACTTTTTTTTCTACTAATCAGATGGCGTCAATCTCATATAATCAATAGGCAGGGGATGGAAAAAACAACTACAAGCCGGATAACCCTGGCGACCCTGTGTGCGCTGGTGTGTCTCTCTGTTCTCCGTTTTCCCAAAAGTTTCCAGCGACCTTCACACGGTCGTTTTCACTCCTTTTCAAGTTTCCGCGATCTCTCACTCCCCCCGTTTCCGCCTTTACTTCCCTCCTCTCTCACTCCCCCCTTTTCCGCCTTTACTTCCCTCCTCTCTCACTCCTCCGTCTCCTCCCCTCTCCGTCCCTTCTCTCTCATTCCTCCGTCTCCTCCCCCTTCCGTCCCTCCTCTCTCACTCCCCCGTCTCCCCCTCCCCTTTCCTCTCTCACACCACAGTCTCCTCCCTTTCTCTCCCTCCTCTCTCACTCCTCCGTCTCCTCCCCTTCTCTCCCTCCTCTCTCAATCCTCCGTCTCCTCCCCTTTCCGCCCTCCTTTCTCACTCCAAAGTCACTCCCCTCCTCTCTTCTGTTACCCACCTCATCATTTCCGGACCATTTTCTTCTTCAAACAGTCACCTGTCTTAGAGGACCCCACCACCCGAAACAAAACCCCGGACACCTTAGCGCAATAGGGTACATATTATTTATAGCCAAGAAAACTCTCCAATTTTTTCTTAAGGAATGAAGGACGCTCTGTTCAGGATTCTAACCAGTGTCCTCCACTTGGTAGTCCACTAAGAAATGTTTCGTGAGTGAGAGGCACATTTTCTTGAAAGTTTTTAGTTTTAGTAAGTGTTTTACGGCACTTGCAACACAATAAGGTCATACAAGTGCCGAAGGTCAGAGGTGTAACAAGACAGTAACCAACACAGTGTGTGTGTGTGTGTG
>NW_004799241.1:7164-8128 GCF_000002075.1 Aplysia californica | reverse complement strand
CCCTTCTTTCTCTCTCTGTGTCCCCCCCCTCTCTCTACCCTTCTCTCTATCTCTCTCTCTCTTTCTCTCTCTCTCTCTCTCTCTCTCTCTCTCTCACTCTCTCTCCCTCTCTCTCTCTCCCTCCTTCTTTAACTCCTTTTTTCTCTTTCTCTCTCACCCTTCAGATACCGAATAACATCCACGAAAACACCATAGATAATCTTGTTTTGAAACATTTTTGCACGTTTTGTCTTCAATGTTTCTAACACGTTATCCTACACTGAGTGGGGATTTTGTACAAATTTCCCCGAGATAACATAATGGGGTTACTGTATCTTTGTGCTCTTTCGTTTCATTCAAAGTAATTTGCGCCAATTAAAAAACCCTTCATTGTTTTGCTTTCTCTCCACGCCACCCCCCTTTCCACATTCAAAAAGATTTCAAACTGATTGAAACTTAAAGCAATGGGTGAAAGGGCATTTGAATACCAAGGCCCCAAGATCTGGAATGCTTTAACAAGTACTTTGAGAGAGATCAAATCTTTTGATTCATTCAAATGTCAGCTGAAGTCGTTTCTGTTTTTAAATTAATAAGATGAATATTTGAAATAATTTTCTTTAGTCAGAACACAACGTTTTACGTTACTGTTGTATGTTGTACTGTATTGTAAAACGCTCAGAGCCTGTGTGCTTTATTCGGGGTTGAGCGCTATATAAATGTCATTTATTATTATTATTGCTGTACTGAACGTTTCGAAGACTCTATACTAAAACAACCAGCAGCATTAGCGGTGAGACTACCGTGGTTTGACATAACTGTTCTTTCTTTTTTATTTTTCTTACTCCCTGCTATCGTTTTTCTCTCCCCTCCACCTTCCTCCCTCCCCCATACCTCAATATATTTGATTTTTATAAACAATGAAACGACACACACGCACACACACACACACACACACACACACACACACACACACACACACACACAC
>NW_004799241.1:4129-5174 GCF_000002075.1 Aplysia californica | reverse complement strand
TTTTTGTCTGTGTCGTAACTGAGACAGGCGTTAATTGATAGGTCTTGTCGCCGAAATTACCTCGTTAAAAAGGGGTTTAAAATCCCAGACTGCCCCAGCGCCAAAGGGGAGATCACTCCATCCCTTTGTCTACAGGCTCCGACAGGGCTTTAAAAAAAACAAAAAACATTTCCAAAAGAAAAGCAGAAAACAAACAAAACACTCCACAAGGGAAAGGGGAAAGAAAAACCAAAGAAAGAAAAACAATCCCAAGAACATAACATATTTCGAGCGTGTTGTAAAATGTTGAAAATAGTATTCTATGCACTTTTTATATATTTATTTTTGTTTTTGTTTTTTGGTGGAGATTTGGAAAAAAGTTGTCAGGGTTTATACTTTCCTACTCTTTTTCAACTCTTGAAGAAAAAGAAAAATCGATCTATAGACAGACCAGAGTTGTTGAAGAGTTACAAGATGCCCCTTGGAAAAATGTGTCCTACCACGTCTCTTGTAACATTGAGGCTATTTTGACAAAGAGTTTACATTGTGGGTTTTTATCTCTTTTACTTTTTATCGTGATACCTATATTTAGTGACTTTAAGAAAAAGCAATCAAAGTGCATTAATTTATTATTTTTTGTTTGTTTTTACAACTTATTTCAAAGTTTAATTAGATGTCATTTGATATAAATAAGAAAACAACGCTAGACTATTCCGTTTTGTTGAAAGTGGGAAACGCAACAGCTATGGGCGTGGCAACAAGACAAAAAAGGAAAGGAGGGGGGAGGGGGGGGTAAAAGCAACCTCAGCAGCTGAAAAAGAAGGAAAGGAAACAAAATGAGTAAGTCACTAGAGGTTCAATATGTGATAAATGTTATTTCTAAATCTTTCAAAGACTGCACCTGATTTCTTTCAGCTGCGAGTACAACATTTTACTTGTTTCGTCTTTTCCTTTGTTATCCGCAGCAGTCAAGTTAGCATTCCTTCCCTTTCCATCAAATGGGCGTTATTCTTTCAATGTGCCTCTCTTTACTGAAAAAACAACAACACAAAATACTCCAACCCCC
>NW_004799241.1:2002-3148 GCF_000002075.1 Aplysia californica | reverse complement strand
AGAGAGAGAGAGAGAGAGAGAGAGAGAGAGAAAGAGAGAGAGAGGATAAAAAAGAAAAAAACAAGACACCTTTTTCTATCAAATGAAGATCTAAAGTGCCCACAAATGTGTGAGAGATCCCACCAGTTGACACACATCTTAACACCTCCACTCACACACCTGAGAGATCTATAGATCTAGAAATTTAAAAATAAAACGTCTGTAGAATTCAAACACTTATCGACATTTAAAGATAACAGCACAAATCATCAACGGAATAAGGGAAGCAGCCAATTAGCTCTGGAATTTAGAAACAAAAGCTTGCTTGTTTTTCTGATTTATCAGTCGAGCTGAAAATAATTTTTGTTGGAATTATGCCAGGAAATGACATGGATTAAAGTTCCAAGAGCCACTTAGATGGACGTTTACGTGAAATCTTCGAGTATGATTGTTTTGCTTTTAATTGAAAAAAGCATTTGATTATGAAGCCAACGTGTAGGAATATGTAGGAATATAATATAGATTAGAATCGAAAAAAGGAACGCTGATAAAAGCCAGAAAGAATCGATAACAAGCTGTGGTTGGTCATGATAATGCATAACGCTTCATCTCAGATCAATCAAACATCATGGGCAGATTATAGCATCCGTTCATGCACCGCCTCACCTCCACCCTCAAACTCCGACCACACCCTACGTCACCCACCCACCCCTTACTACCCAATCACTCCCACCCTACACCACCCACCCATCCACATCCATCCACCCCAACCCCACCCTACATCACCCACGAACTCACACCCTCAGTCTCCGACCTCGCCCCACATCACCCACCCACCCCAGCTCAAATTATCCCACCCTACCCAGCCACACCCAATCACACCCTATCCCACATAACCTCACCCTACCCTGCTCTAACGTACCCCACACCATCCAATCCCACACCATCCCACCTCAAGTCATCCCATCTCACCCTACCCTACACTACCCAAACATCGCTCCCTACCCACCCTATCCCAACTCACCCTACTCTACCCTTCTTTACCCCACCCCACCCCACCCCACCCAAAACCTCTCAACCCCTCACCGCTCCCCTCAACATACAAACACTTTGCTTCAAGTTCCTGTTTTCTTTTCGTTTCTTTTCTTTTCGTATCTCAACCCCGTC
>NW_004799241.1:0-1402 GCF_000002075.1 Aplysia californica | reverse complement strand
GCCAAGTTCCCTGGCAACGAGACAAACAGGGAAAAGGTGGAACCCACTCAGACTCCAAATCACAATCCCAATCACAATCTCTCGTATCCAAAACAAAATGACAACTGAGGAAAGCAAAACCCCCCCACCATCGCCTCTCACCTCTCTCACCCCGCCCAGCACCCAAACGTACGCATAGATTAACCATGGAAATAAACATTACGTTTTATTTTTTTAAAAGAATAAATTAAAATCTAATAACACAAAAACAACAACCTATAGTCACGAAACATCTCATCACTGCCTTAACAATATCAACAACAATAACAACTACAATAACAACAACAACAACAACAACAACAACAACAACAACAACAACAGCAGCAGCAAAAACAACAACAACAGCAACAACAACAGCAAAAACAACAACAATAACAACATCAACAGCAACAACAACTATTACATCAATAACAACAACAACAACAACAACAACAACATCAGCAGAAACAACAATTTAACAACAGTAAAAACAACAACAATAACAACATCAATAACAACAACAACAACAACAACAACATCAATAACAACAACAACAACAACAACAACAACAACAACAACATCAATAACAACAACAACAACAGCAGAAACAACAATTTAACAACAACAAAAGAAAAAAAAAGATGATTCATTCATCGGGAAATCCAAAGTGACAACGATCACAATAATCAGACGATAAAACTCACGGACAAATTCACCCCCTACCCAAACCAAAATATTAAAACACCTTTGAATAAATTAAAGAAAAAAACGTAAAGAATAGATGAATAAAAGATTAGAGTAATAACAGAAGATGAAGTATTATTAAATTTTGAAGAAAAAAAAAAGATAACGAAGTATAAACTACTGGGGGAAAAAACAACAACACCCAAGCAAACCATAATTTCTATAACAAAGGAAATCTTCGATAAAATCTGCACAGAGTTGCAGATAAACCAACAATGAATAATTCAGTGTTTATCAAGGGTTTTCCCCACCGTCATATTGTTCTGAACATCGGGAGACATAAAGTCTCGATCTAATGTTCAAAGCATCGTTGTCCTTTCACACTAGACTGATATTATATAATATAGTTAGCTGACAAGTGAATAGAGCTTGGGTGTTCTTTTCTCTTTCTTTCGTTTTATTTGTGTCTTTCTTTCGTTCTCTGTGTCTTTCTTTGCTTCTTTTTTTCTTTGTAACTTTGTAACTTTGTTTGTTTGTTGTTGTTTTTTTGTGTTTCGTCCTTTCTTTCGTGTACTTTTAAAGACCTTTATCCGTTATTATTACTTTTATTATTTAATAATTACTAAAATCGTATTATTACTCTTATCATAAATAATTGCTAAAAATCATATTCTTTTAAAAAGGGGTGCAGTTTGTTTGG
>NW_004799240.1:17356-22499 GCF_000002075.1 Aplysia californica | reverse complement strand
CCCCTGTCGTCCAATCTCCGTGAAAGTCAAGGCTTATTCGGTGCTTTCAGCAATGTCCATTTTCCGATAGAGGGATGAGTGGTGGGCGTGTCGGACGATAATGAGGACGATTACAACGTGCACAGGTTGCATACATCCGGGTCCTAGCCCTCTGTCTCACAAGCTCAGCTCCCCTATTAGCATAATATACAGACCACGCCCATCTGAAAGATGCACGTGCGTTTGGAAAGGAACTAGTCTCTCGATTGTAATAAATGTATTCCTCAATTTTTCTTCTGTCGAGCCAGATTGATTGGTTTTTCGACCATTTAGGAGGAGGGTTTGGTGGTGGGGTGGAATGGGGGCTAGGGTTAAAAAAGTTCTATCAGCATCTAAATTGCCTTATTGCTAGCATGCTTCTCATACAGATGCAACGTTTTTTCAATTAAGTCTGCGACCAGCGCTATCGTGTTGATTGTTTGAACGCACCTAAACGTGTGCAGGGCGCACATTATTTTCAACTAGTGAAGCGGTGTTGCGTGAGGGATTAGATGAATGTGTGTTAGTTCTCATCTCGGGGGTAACTACGACATCGGGTGAAAACTTTCCGAGAAGGTGAACAATCCAAACAGTTCGCGCCGCAGGTGCAAGCTTCCTCGCTCATGGAAGAAGTTCTGCTGAACACGAGACTGAAACTCTGAAACTGTAGCATATTTTAATGAAGGTGTTTTTACGTGGGCACAATTAATAAATTTAGATAATTTCAATCAAGAGGCAAAATTCTGACCCTGCCTGAAAGGGCTTACCCAGGCTGAGAGGGATACAATATCCCAGCTAATATTATGGCCGAGTACTCAATAAAAGTTTCTGTCTTATCTGGAACCGTATTATGGTTTCTAGTGGGACATGAGAGCGAATAATAGTCATGGGCACAGTGAAAAAGAAAATAGCCCCCCCCCCAAAAAAAAAAAGAAAACACCCAACAAAACAAAACAATTAATTATGTTCGGTAACAATTGGGATTGCATCTTTTTATAGACATAAATAATATGCCTTGCGATGGTAACTTTTAAGAGTGATCAGGGATGGCAATTTAAAAAAAATGTTTTCCATTGTCAGTTTTTCGGTTTGATTTATAAAATGCTTTCTTTTGCTATAGATGGTAACACTGTGTATCAAAGAACTTAATATATTCAAATTAATTTTAGTCTATATATGCTGTAATTTGTTTACAATTAACTTTCAAAGTTGTATTGTGATTGTTGAGGGACATTTCAAACGTCTTTCTTTCTTTTCTTTTTCTTCTTTTACTTCGAAATAATTCACAAGGGAGTTATTCGAGAAGAGTTAATGTACCATGCATATTTTTCTGAGTTGTTTTTGCGTGTGTGTGCTATAAATGTTTGATTAAACAATTTTTAAAAATCTATCATCCAGCTATATAGAGCTATAGTACGGTTCCTAATCTCAAAAATTACTTTTTTTCGTTCTTGTTTGGTGCGGTACTACTTTGAACACACTGACGTGCCCCCAGGCAGTGCTACTGACTAAAGTGTCTTTAGGCCATTCCCAAAGGGGGCATTTCTCGTTCTTATGCACAGTAGAATTATAATTGTAAATGGGCTGATTCATCAATGTCACGCCCGTAACTGTGCCTGAACTACAACAGGGAACTGCTGCTTTTTTTTCCGTAATCCTAACTATCGTCATTTTCCTCTACTCCTCTTGTATGTTTGTCACACTCTTGTGACCCGTTATTTCCGGGGTGCTTTGAAAGTCGAAATAGACTTTGTGCTGTTGAAGCTAGAGAGGTGAGCAGAGTATGCCCGATTCCTTGTAAAGACTTCTCTGTTGACATCCACCCCTTGGCGCGCATATGACTTTATGCAGTTGCGAGCACGGTAAAACCTCTACTATTAAAAAATGACGTCACTTAATAAATGTAACGTCCGATTTAGCACACCATTCACTGTGTCTGTGGTGAAGCAGGTAGGCACTTCACCGTGGCAGGCAGAAGAAAACACATCGATTAACGTGTAGGGTTTTTTTCTTGTCTATTTATCAACTAAGTGTCTCGGTCTGTCAGCTGTGCATGGGACTTGTATCACTTTAGTTTAGTTTTAGTAGAGTTTTTACGATGCTCGCAACTTTATAAGGTTATTTGAGTGCCAACTTGCATCCCTGTTATACATTCGGAGACCAAAACATGATCCTCAAGGCGATCATTTCGTATCCAGATACCTTGTCACACACCTTGTCCTCAGTGCTGGGGTCACTACAGTCGGAACATGTTCATCTGAGCTCCCCCCCCCCTCTTCAGGATCCATCCCAGAGTCTGTCTGCTTACAGTCTCCATCATAATCTGGTTGGAGATCCATCGGGTTGGTCCGCACAGGTGGCTGTGTTTCCCTTCTCCTCTTTGGATCCCCTTCTCCTCCAATCTACCTTGGGTGTGGGAACCACTAACTGTCCCATTCTTCCTCAAATTTTCCCCTACAGTGGTTAAGGACGGTTGGTGGGTCCAGTGTCAATTTCCCTCCCGCTTTTGCTTCTCCAGACAGCTTGTCTGCTCTCTCGTTGCCAGTTGCCCCTGCGTTGCCGGGGCAGAAGATCCATGCCACTCTTTCCAGGCTCCTCTCTCTGATTCTCGCCTTCCAGTCCACATACAGCATCCCTTTTTGTACCTTCTGTATCAAGATAAACGTTTACAAAACAAACACGTACGCTTCATGCATTCACAATAACAACATACAAACAAAGAATTAAACCTGTTCTTAGAAACGAGGTTTTTGTGCCTTATAGTAATAAATAGAATAAAAGTTAAAAAAGAAAAAATAACAGTGAACGAAGCATTGTAATCCTGTCTTATTCATCGACAATAGAACATGTAATACGACATACTGAAAACAAAAACAATCCAACCTTCGCACACCTACACTCTCTCAATCACTCGCTCACTTCGACCCTCTCCTCAATTGATCAATGAGTGAGTACGAGAGGTTAGACCGTGAGTGGCAATGTGTGGGGTCCTCGCAGCGCACGTGCCACGCGTCTGAGTCTGAGTGAGGGACTGTCCACTCGGAGAGAGTGAGTGAGAGAGAGAGTGAGTGAGGCTGTTTTGTGCAGCAAGTTGGAGAGCCAGCTGGCCAATTTGTGTGCTGGAATCTCTCTCTCTTTCTCTCTCCTCCTCTCTCTCCCCCTCTCTTCCTCTCTGTCCCCCTCTCTTCCTCTCTCTCCCTCTCCTCTCTCGACTCTGCTGCTCACACATCTGCTGAACGTGCATAAACGATGTTTTCATGCGTGCGTGCGTGCGGTAACAATAGGGTGGAGAATGTCATTATTGTTGTGATTTTTGTTCTTGCATAGGTTGTTTCGGTGAAATAACTTTTGTGTCTGATTTTTGTCATCTGTTAAGCGATAGCGCCATGTTTTCTACTTATTCGCTAATTGTTACGATAAAATACCATGATTTGTCTTTTGATATACTGATTGTTAAAAGCAACATAGCTGGTATAAACAGAATAACATCATAGGCATAGTAAAATTCTTTTTCAATGACTGAAAAAAATTATTCTATCAAACAAATACACAATTGAAATTCTGGTATGTTTTAGCTGGTGTCCTTGCCGATATCTATGGTAGGAATGTTTGTTTTCTCGATTATGCTGACTCAACAGTTTTTCTGTTTTGATTTATTTTACAAACTCACAGTGACAGCTGCGTGACAATGTTGTGCAATGAAAATAGGCAAGAGATGCTCTATCAGCAAAAACCTTTCAATGCAGAACAGGTAAACGGCACACCGGGAAAAACTGTAAAAACCAATCGAGACCAATGTAAACATCATTTCAACTGTGTCAGTCGCGTTGTTTTCCAATCCGATCACGGGAGATAAGTGAATGTCTTGTCGGTGAGTGAATCAGTCATCTAAGTATACATTAACATCTCACATCATATTATTATCATTTCATACAACCAAACTTCATCAAATCCATTTCCCTCCTCCCCTTGTTGGAAATAGTATTTAGAAATAAAGGCTATGTACATATAAACCACCAGCGTACTAGCAGAAGGTTTCAAACCAACAAACGATAGATTGGCGAGTAGCCATCTGAGCGCAAAGAAAAACATTTGAGCTTTGATTTTGTATAGATTATCTGTCTCTACCTTCTTCTATTTTTCTTCCTTCCTCATTCCTGTTCCTTGATCAAAGTCTCGATGAGCGCAGCGTCTGTGATATTATTGTTAGGCGCTTCGTCGTCATACTCTGACGACCAGAGTTCGATTCAACTAATATTCTAAATAATGTCATTAGGGGGCGTAAAACTTTTACTGTTACAATTGCAATGTTAAGTTGTAAATAAGCACAGGTGTCCGTGGTGTGATGGCTAAGCTCTTTGTCGCTGATCGCCAAAATAGTATTATAATATATGTCACGCCACGTTGGAATCAGGCGCTCGTCAATTTTGGGCATATGGAGTTATTGGTATCACCTTAAAGCATGTTTATTTGTCTAGCTTTCAGTCTAGAAATTAACCATCTATCTTTAATAGATGTCGAGAAATTTGCAATTGACGGAGGTCGGGGTGGCCTGGTTTCAGAGGTAAAAATAGAGAGAAAATGGCCGCCAAAGTTTGATGAATTCCGTTGCTGGGGAGCCCTGGGAAACTGAAATTTAAACGCTTTTCACGTTTTTCAGTAAAATCCTCACAGAAATGTATTTTTAAATGGACACGAAAAATATTTAGCCAAAGTACAAAAATTTGATACAAATTGCCAAACACACGTCAAATCTTCAAGTTAATTATTTTGAAGAACGCCTGATTTCACCGCGCTGCCTCACAGAACTACGATTCCCAAGTAGTGAGGCAAGTTTTATCGAGTAGATGATAAAATACATACATGTTTCTTCGTTTAAAAAAAACCTTCAACGCTGTATTCCACACAGCTTAAGTTGGCCCTGAAAAAGCAGCATAACGCAACTCGCCACCCCCTTTTGTTTATATGACCTACGTATTTGTCTAAAACAGAAGCTACAAAACCTTTATAATCAATCTTAGAGACAGAACAGTTATTCTATAATGTACAAGAAGTTCATACATCTCATCCTCCAAGGTTATCGTAGTTTTTTTATGTTTTTAGTTTAGTTTTAGTAAAAGTTTTA